>NC_053022.1:294236615-294536615 GCF_003073215.2 Triticum urartu
GGATGCCCCGGTTGGCATCCCACCTTTCTTCTTCAACAACTATCGGTTAGTATCGGTTGATCCTAAGTTTTTGCTTCTTCACATGATGTTTGCCATTATTAGAATGTCATTTTATTTTGCTTTGATTGCTGTTTGAATAAAATACCAAGGTCTGAAATTCTTAAATGTTAGAGGGTCTTCACATAGTTGCATAATTATTCAACTACTCATTGATCTTCACTTATATCTTTCGGAGTAGTTTGTCATTTGCTCTAGTGCTTCACTTATATCTTTTAGAGCATGGTGGTAGCTTTATTTTGAAGAAATAGATGAACTCTCATGCTTCACTTAGATTATTTTGAGAGTCTTAATAGCATGGTAATTTGCTTAAAATCCTAATATTCTAGGTATTCGAGAATAATAAAATTCTCTTATGAGTGTGTTGAATACTATGAGAAGTTTGATGCTTGATGATTGTTTTGAGATATGGAGATGGTGATATTAGAGTCATGCTAGTTGAGTAGTTGTGAATTTGAGAAATACTTGTGTTGAAGTTTGTGATTCCCGTAGCATGCACGTATGGTGAACCGTTATGCGATGAAGTCGGAGCATGATTTATTTATTGATTGTCTTTCTTATGAGTGGCGGTCGGGGACAAGCGATGGTATTTTCCTACCAATCTATCCCCCTAGGAGCATGCGCGTAATACTTTGCTTTGATAACTTGTAGATTTTTGCAATAAGTATATGAGTTCTTTATGACTAATGTTGAGTCCATGGATTATACGCACTCTCACCCTTTCACCATTGCTAGCCTCTCTAATACCGTGCACCTTTCGCCGGTATCATACACCCACCATATACCTTCCTCAAAACAGCCACCATACCTACCTATCATGGCATTTCCATAGCCATTCCGAGATATATTGCCATGCAACTCTCCACCGTTCAGTTTATTATGACACGCTCCAACTTTATCATATTGCTTAGCATGATCATGTAGTTGACATCGTATTTGTGGCAAAGCCACCGTTCATAATTCTTTCATACATGTCACTCATGAATCATTGCACATCCCGGTACACCGCCGGAGGCATTCATATAGAGTCATATCTTGTTCTAAGTATCGAGTTGTAAGAAAAATAAAAGTGTGATGATCATCATTATTAGAGCATTGTCCCAGTGAGGAAAGGATGATGGAGACTATGATTCCCCCACAAGTCGGGATGAGACTCCGGACGAAAAATAAATAAAAGAGGCCAAAGAAGCCCAAATAAAAAAATAAAAAAAGAGGCCATAAAAAAGAGAGGAGAAAAGGCCCAAATAAAAAAAATAAAAAAATAAAAAAAATGAGAGAAAAAGAGAGAAGGGACAGTGTTACTATCCTTTTTACCACACTTGTGCTTCAGAGTAGCACCATGATCTTCATAGTAGAGAGTCTCTCATGTTATCTCTTTCATATACTAGTGGGAATCTTTCATTATAGAACTTGGCTTGTATATTCCAATGATGGGCTTCCTCAAATTGCCCTAGGTCTTTATGAGCAAGCAAGTTGGATGCACACCCACTTAGTTTCTTTTTGAGCTTTCATATACTTATAGCTCTAGTGCATCCGTTGCATGGCAATCCCTACTCACTCACATTGATATCTATTGATGGGCATCTCCATAGCCCGTTGATACGCCTAGTTGATGTGAGACTATCTTCTCCTTTTTGTCTTCTCCACAACCACCATTCTATTCCACCTATAGTGCTATATCCATGGCTCACGCTCATGTATTGCATGAAGATTGAAAAAGTTTGAGAACATCAAAAGTATGAAACAATTGCTTGGCTTGTCATTGGGGTTGTGCATGATTTAAATATTTTGTGTGGTGAAGATAGAGCATAGCCAGACTATATGATTTTGTAGGGATAGCTTTCTTTGGCCATGTTATTTTGAGAAGACATGATTGCTTTGTTAGTATGCTTGAAGTATTATTATTTTTATGTCAATATGAACTTTTATCTTGAATCTTTCGGATCTGACTATTCATATCACAAGTAAGAAGAATTACATTGAAATTATGCCAAGTAGCACTCCGCATCAAAAATTCTTTTTTATCATTTACCTACTCGAGGACGAGCAGGAATTAAGCTTGGGGATGCTTGATATGTCTCCAATGTATCTATAATTTTTGATTGCTCCATGCTATATTATCTTCTATTTTGGGCAATATTGGTCTTTATTATCCACTTTTATATTACTTTTAGGACTAACCTATTAACCGGAGGCCCAGCCCAGATTTGCTGTTTTATGCCTATTTCAGTGTTTTGAAGAAAAGGAATATCAGACGGAGTCGAAACGGAACGAAATCAACTAGAGAAGTTATTTTTGGAAGGAAACACACCTGATGGACTTGGACCCCACGTCAAAAGATACGGGAGCTGCCCACGAGGGTGGGGGGCACGCCCCCTGCCTCGTGGGGCCCCCGTGGCTCCTCCGACGTACCCCTCGTACCCATATATACCTACGTATCGTAAAACTTCCAGAACGGAGATTAGATCGGGAGATCCGCTGCCAGAAGCCTCCGTAGCCACCAAAAGTCAATCGGGACCCTATTTCGGCACCCTGCCGGAGGGGGGAACCCTCACCGGTGGCCATCTTCATCATCCCGGCGCTCTCCATGACGAGGAGGGAGTAGTTCTCCATCGGGGCTGAGGGTATGTACTAGTAGCTATGTACTAGTAGCTATGTGTTTGATCCCTTCGCCGCTGGGCCGGCCCAGAGCCGAGCCGACTGTGTCGCACCAGCCCAGCCGCGCCATCGCCACCGACCCTGGGCGCAGTCCTGCGCCCGTACGCCGCCGGCCGCCGCCGTGGCCGACCCGGCCACCTCCGCCGCCTTGCCCCTCCCGCACGCCACCGCGCCGCCCCCTCCCTCCATAACTAGCGCGCCGCCGCCGCCCGCTCTCTCTTCGCGCCGCCGCCGCACTTCTCTCATCCGCCGCGCCGCTGCCGCATCTCACCGAAGCAGCCGCCGCCTGCTGCGCCGCTCCGCCTCCCCGCCGCAGAGCCGCCGCTCGCCTTGCCCGCGCGCCGCCGCGCAGGAGCGCGCCGCCCTCGCCGGAGCACGCCGCTGTCCCGCCTCACCGGAGTTCAACCTCGCCGCCACCAGTTTTCTCTCGAAAACCGCCAAACCACTGCGAACCGGTATAAACCCAAACCCGGTCCGATCCGGTTTTATTTTAAGATCGGTTTAAAAAAACCCTAGACTAGATCTGTTTTTGTAGGTTTTATTAAACAGCGAACGTCCACTGTTTAGACCTTATAAGCGAGCGTTCGCCTTTTTGTCTTTTTCTTTTTTCAGTTATTTTCGTCCAGGGACCTATATGTGAGGATTTTCTCTACAGTTTAGTCCCTGAACTTCAAACAATCATTACTTTTCGCTCGTTTGTCCAAATCCAACGAAACCAACGCCCACTTCTTCGTTATGATCTCCTATATCCAGTAATCCAACTCAAAAATGTTTTTGAAAAGTTTAAAATTTGAATTAAATCAGATTTGAATTCAAAGCTTTGTTTGATCATAACTTGAGTTTCGTAGCTCCGTTTGAGTTGATTCTTTTTGCATATCGAAGCTCTTGACCTAAACATTCTAATAAGGCCAAATTCACATAATTTTGCTACTGTTAGAAATTGTTTTATGTTGCAAGAGTTATTTTCTTGGTTTTGATGTTTCCGAATCGTCTTCTTCGTTCTTTTTGATCTTTTGAGTGATTGCTTATGTGTGGTCACTATTGCTTGCTTATGATAGATTGACCGGAGTGAGACGAGTAGATCTATCAAGAGTTTTGAGTGCGAATCATCTTCATCAACATTGCAGGCAAGTTCACACTTTGATCATATCCCTTTCATACCCAGTTTTTATGCATTAGTTTCACCCTCAAACATTGCATGAGTAGGATTGATAACATGTGGGTATTGGGAAGTAGTTAATGAGGTAGGAACCTATTGCCCTGCATTCAAACCTTGGGAGTTACCATTACGTTATGCTTATAGTGCCATGCTATGCTCGTAGACGTGGATTGGGTTTTGAGAGTATTCATGACAGATGTGAGATTGTTAATTAATGGTTTACTTAAGGTGGCAACTTAAACACACATCTGGGTGGATTGAGGCACCGGGTTATTCCAGGATTGCCTGTCTAGGCACCTGGGTAGACCAGGATTGCCTGTTTTCTTTTGGACCGCCACCCAGGCTCAAAGGGATCATGAGATTATTCATGCTAGAAACTTCCGTGTGCAGCCACAAGCTATTATAGGCTCTAGCATAGTTGACTAAGTTGTGCGAACTCTTACAGTGGTAGACTAGCAGATGTAGGGGATGTAGGTGGTACGGTCTACCCGATCGTAAGGTGCTAGCGTTTCTGAAAGACTATGTCTCGGTCATCCGTCTTCTCAAACACCCTGTAGTGCGAGAAACCAAACGGAGGCGATCGATTCTTGTGGGGAAAAGTGCGCAAACCTCTGCAGAGTGTATAAACTAATCATAATTAGCCGTGTCCCCGGTTATGGACATCTTGAGTATCTAGTACCTGGATTATCATGTGAATCTCATCACGTTACTTTAAATTAAGTTTGTTGGGTTTAATGATGTTATTTAATTGGGATTGAGAATGCTGTCAACCATTCTCAATGTTCAACAACCACCATGATAGTTAAATAAAATTTATTCCTTTGTAGTAGGGAAAAATTGGCTTTTCGCAAAAACTATAACCATAGAGCTTTTCCACCAGCCAAATATGCATATAGTGATAGCCATTGTTCATCATTTCTCTCTATGGTGTGAATTTGCCAGTACATTCAATGTACTGACCCTTTGTGGCTGCAACGTCTCATGTTGCAGGAATCTTACGACGAGTAAGTGATACGTTAGGGTTACGATTTCTACACTCAACTTTGCCGTTGGTGTTGATGGGAATCCACGACCTTGTTACTTCCGCTATTTTGGATTGAGGTAATAGTATCTTACGTTACTTATACATGTGATTTACCTCTGTTATAAATCCTCGAGTACTGTGTGTGTCAGCATATCGATCCAGGGATGACACTTAAGCACAGAGACTTGATCCATTCGGGTCGGGTCGCTACAAGATGGTATCAGAGCACATGTTGACTGTAGGACGTGACCCTAGAAACTGGCAAGCCCATAGCAAAGATTTTTCTCTACAACTTTCCCTTTCAAAAAGATCTTTTACCTCTCTTCTCTTCTGAGCTTATTCAAATATCCCCTTCTACCTCTCTTCTCTTCTGAGCTTATTCAAATATCCCCTTTTAGTGATACCATACCCCCTTTTCCCTTTTAACCACACGAAAATTCGGCTGATGAGATCACTTCAAGAAGTACAAGATATCGGACAACCGAGATCATTCGGAATGAAGAGGATTTTACCATACATTATGACAATGGAAACTACAACTGTTGATGACTCTGAAGACTAGGAGAATTGGAGGCTCCGAAGAATTTCCAGATTTGTGTGACCTAGGAAGGCTACCCTTATGGAACTTGGCAGACTATGGAAGTTGTCAATACCCGAGATCAAGGTGCATCGGAGAAAGACCGAGCATGGAGAGTTAAAAACCTCAAAGTTTTGTCAAGAAAACCCTAAGGCAGGAGATATCAACTATGGAAGATACCTCATGACAATGACAAGGGCAGAAACACGGTTATCCGTGATGTCATCGCCCGCTTATGCTATTTGTCACCGGGCTGAGTTAAGAAGGCATTTCTTCAAAGGATTGGATGGTAGAAGGCTGATGGAGCATCTATCAGCAAAGGATGCAGTTTTAACCTTAGCTGGTGTATCACCAGGATCTGGAGTAGTACATCAAGAAGTTTAAGATGGAGCTCCAGGAAACCTTATTAGACAAGGAAGCATTTCGTGAAGAACTTAGGTCTAAAAAGATGAGAGTAGCCAAGCTGGAGGAGTTACAACCTTGAGATACCGGAGATTTGTCAGGAACTGAAGGACAGTATGACCATGGTTCATGTGAAGGATGTTGAAACCTAGAAGTTGAAATGCAACTCCGGTATATTAAAGGATGTCACGAGAGACTTTGCGTCAACAGAGTTGATCTGGCAAAAGAACTTGAGAAAGACAAGCATGATCGGAAGAAGCCATTGGAGTCATGAACAAGACTTGAAGAGTTAGACGACGTTGAAGATTTATTGACCTTTAGAAGACCCAACCCCTGTTGTATACCTACGTTAGATGCGATGTTTGTGAGCTGTCATTTGTTTGATGTTTTTTCCGACAGCCACAATAAAATTTGTCTTTTCAAAACTTTTATTTGTATTGTGTGTATCCCTCTCTATCTCTCTTATCTCACCCCAAACCCATGGACCCAATAGAGGATGAATGAAGATGAGCTTATATCTTCTGGACCGATGAGTCAATTGGAGACGGACCGATGGATTCAGAACATGGAGGATCACATGGAGAATAACCCTATAGTCGGAAAGGATATGACCCAGCATGCTCTTCAGTGCTTTGAAAGAGGTGCTGCTACTTGGTGGAGGATGTGCCAAACCATCAATGGATGGCAAGGAATAACCACCTGGAAGGAACTTAAGTTGACTCTGCCAAAGTCTCGGCTTGTGTCCCAGAAGTTGAAGCCTTATGGAAAGGATATGAGGAAACCTTGTGCATGCAAGATTGGTGGAGAAATAGGACACACCCATAAAGAACACAAGGATGAATGCCCTAATTGTGAAGGAAGTCACCCAATTGAAGAATGCCCAATTAGGCAGATTACTTGTTTCTTGTGTGAAGGGACTACCCACTATCCTGCTCAGTGTCACATTTACCCCATGGTACAACGAACCATCCAGCAGAAGAAACAAGTAATGAAAGGAGCCCTCATGGAAATTTTAGAAGAAGCTGTGATGGAGGACACACCTAAAGAGGACCCGAGTAAATCCTGCACTAAGTCTTGCTATTCATGTGGAGAAGAAGGACACATCTTCCAAAATTGTTTGAATGGGGATCTAGTAGAATTCCCGATAGAGGAAGTAGAATATGACCCACAGGAAATAGAAGCCATGATTGGCATGGAAAGGTCCAAGAAGAGAAGCAGATTGGATTCCAGGAAGGACCTGAGTCATATCACCTGTTACAGGTGCAAGGAGTCAGGGCACTACCTCAACAGTTGCCCAAAGAGGAAACCTCGATACTTGTCAGAAGTAATATGTTTGCCAGTGAATGCCCTAAGGAGAAGGAAACTTGTGCTATATAGTTGAGTTTGCAACAAAAGAAATGGAGTAGTAGAAGTGAGAACATTTTCTTTTATATTGAGGTGTTGAGTTGAGACTTGTAATGGAAAAGCAAGAGATTGTAATCATTGGAGAATCAATAAAGTTAGCATCGTTGGTAAAGATTTGGGTTTTATGAGTTGTTACTCTATGAAGAAGGATTTTGACCATTTTTGAGGATATGAGAAATATGGTCTATGGAAGAATTGTGCATTTTAAGGGTGGTAGTACCCTGTAAGAACCCTTGACCCCTGGAAAAGATAAGGATACTCCACTGAGTGGATTTTGGACAAAATGAATACGAGTTTTGTCTAGATATGTGTGATACCCCAAGAGTATGTGGGATGAAGTCGGAAACCGTCAGTTGTTTGGACCAAATGTGATCAAGGAGTCAGAAGAGAATGTTAAGTTTATTCGAGATCGACTGAAGATAGCTCAGTCCAGGCAGAAGAGTTATGCAGACTTAAAAACGCAAGGAGGTAGTCTATGAAATTGGAGACAGAGCATGTCTTCGTGTGCCCCTCTGCGAGGAGTTAAATGGATTGGAGTTAAGGGAAAGTTAGCCCCGAGATTTGTAGGACCATACCGAGTTTTGGAGCGTATGGGAGAAGTGGCCAACAAGTTGGAGTCACCCGAAGGACTGTCAGGAGTTCATGATGTGTTTCACGTTTCCCAGTTGAAGAAGTGTCATGCAGAGATGGCCAATATTCCCCTATAAGGATGCTTGACCCTGGAAAGGATAATGATATTCCACGAAGTGGAATATGGACTCCATAAGTATAAGTTTTTATCTCGGTATGTGGGATATCCCACGAGGATGAAGAGATAAATTACTATTGGATATAAAGGAGGTATGATGTCGGAAATATGGATCAATGGAAACTCCATGATGAGTCTGAGTAATCATGTCCTAGTTTGGTGCCAATAGAAGGAAGAAAGACAATACAATTGGATGGATTTTAATTATGCTAGGAAGCTGGAAGTTGGATGTTGGAATAACGATAAGTTGCCCAGAGGATAAGTTCAAGGTTTACAAGTGATGAGATGGGCCATAACCCACAGGCCCCAGGACCTGCCAAGAAGCAAGCACACTCTTGCTGAAGGAAAAAAAACCCTGGAAGGAGTTATGTTTTATCGATAGACGATTTTATAGGAGTAACGCAAAATCCTGAGAGATTGTGAAGGAATGATAGATGTTTGTTTGGCTTGCAGAATCAATGGATTATTCCGAACGCAGTTCTTGGACAAGAGAAATTCTGCAATGCTTGTGAGGATGACCGAGTGTTAGAACGCGAGATTCGCTAAACCGTATACAAGGTAATGATTTGGGTGCGGGATGGATTGATCACCATACCTACTTACTCTTATTATTCGCCTTGCTATATGGGATGGTAAATCTGAGCGACTTACCTATAGTAGAGAGACAGCGATATTAAACCTTGTTTAAGCTTTAGAATGGTATAGGTATTTTTCCCTTGTACAAGGCAGCTTTGCCAACCGTAGGTTATACGGTGAGGATCAACTAGACCCATTTCCTGCAGGAGAAACCCTAAATTGTTGACCACCATGAGAGATATCGATAGTTGATTAGTATTGGCGCCAGACCCGTCAGCTAAGAAGACCCAAACTCGGAATAACCTTACCAAGAGGAAAGGACAGAAGAATTGAGGAAAAGGTTATGCCACTACCGAAAGAGCCAGAGAAGGAATTATACAGAAGATCTGAGAAGACCGGCACTGTCAAGAATAAGGATGGCGTATATGAGTTTTGATGGAACTGTAACGATGCTTCTAAGGGTGGTAGCACCCGAGACCCCGGAGACGATCGATGGATTTTGAGAAGACCCCGAACCTAACCTATTTCTTTCTAGCCTCTCCGAATCTCGAGGACGAGATTCATTTTAAGGGTGGTAGGTTTGTAACATCCCAAAATTCTAAATTTTGGAATGTTATAATAAATAGATAGATTTGATTTATTGTTTGATTGATTGTTTGAAAGTGAGTGAACTCGAAACTTTTTGAAAGTTAAATGAGAGGGAATAAAAGGACTTTCCCAAACTTTCATTTTGCTTTTATGATCTCCATGAATTCAAATTCTTTTCAAACACAAAACCCTGGAGAGAAGATGACATGACTTCTTCCATTTATTTAAATGACAAGGGGTGTTGAAAATATTTGAATTTCATTTGAAAATATTTCCAATTCTGGAACTTTATGCAACTCAATGATTTTCATGAGAGAAGATAAAATGACTTCTTCAAATTATATGAAATATGAGTCGGGAGTTTCAAAGAATTAAATTCAAAGTTCTTTTGAATTTATTTTCAATTTTGAGTTATTTGAGTTTTATTCAAATTATTTTTCTCCAAAAATAAAATATATGGAAATTAGGGTAACATGATTCCCTACAATAGAAAATTGGAGAAAAATTAATTTGAAATCATTTTGGTATTTTTAAAATGATTTCATTGAGTTTTTATTAGACCAGTAGCACTGTTTGAATTATTAGAATTTATGTGTATTTTATTTAATGCAAGAAAAATGTTCACCGTGTAGAAAATCTTTTTCTGAAATTTTTTATATATTATATGCCTATATAATATTTTTAGTTATTTTGTTTTTATTATTTTAGTTCTCTGAAAAAAAAGGTTTAAAAAATCCCTTCGCCGACTGGGCCGGCCCAGAGCCCAGCCGACTGCGTCGCGCCAGCCCAGCCGCGCCATCGCCACTGACCCTGGGCGCAGTCCTGCGCCCGTACGCCGTCCGCCCCCGCCGTGGCCGACCTGGCCACCTCCCGCCGCCTTGCCCCTCCCGCACGCCACCGCGTCGCCCCCTCCCTCCATAAATAGCGCGCCGCCGCCGCCCGCTCTCTCCTCGCGCCGCCGCCGCACTTCTCTCATCCGCCGCGCCGTTGCCGCATCTCACCGAAGTCGCCGCCGCTCCGCCTCCCCGCTTCGCCGCCGCCGCAGAGCCGCCGCTTGCCTTGCCCGCGCGCCGCCGCGCCGGAGCGCGCCGCCCTCGCCGGAGCACACCGCTGTCCCACCTCGCCGGAGTTCAACCTCGCCGCCGCCGGTTTTCTCTCGAAAACCGCCAAACCACTGCGAACCGGTATAAACCCGAACCCGGTCCGATCCGGTTTTATTTTAAGATCGGTTTAAAAAAACCCTAGACTAGATCTGTTTTTTTAGGTTTTATTAAACAGCGAACGTCCACTGTTTAGACCTTATAAGCGAGCGTTCGCCTTTTAGTCTTTTTCTTTTTTCAGTTATTTTCGGCCAGGGACCTATATGTGAGGATTTTCTCTACAGTTTAGTCCCTGAACTTCAAACAATCATTACTTTTCGCTCGTTTGTCCAAATCCAACGAAACCAACGCCCACTTCTTCGTTATGATCTCATATATCCAGTAATCCAACTCAAAAATGTTTTTGAAAAGTTTAAAATTTGAATTAGATCAGATTTGAATTCAAAACTTCATTTGATCATAACTTGAGTTTCGTAGCTCCGTTTGAGTTGATTCTTTTTGCATATCGAAGCTCTTGACCTAAACATTCTAATAAGGCCAAATTCACATAATTTTGGTACTGTCAGAAATTGTTTTATGTTGCAAGAGTTATTTGCTTGGTTTTGATGTTTCCGAATCGTCTTCTTCGTTCTTTCTAATCTTTTGAGTGATTGCTTATGTGTGGTCACTATTGCTTGCTTACGATAGATTGACCGGAGTGAGATGAGTAGATCTATCAAGAGTTTTGAGTGCGACTCATCTTCATCAACATTGCAGGCAAGTTCACACTTTGATCATATCCCTTTCATACCCGGTTTTTATGCATTAGTTTCACCCTCAAACATTGCATGAGTAGGACTGATAACATGTGGGTATTGGGAAGTAGTTGATGAGGTAGGAACCTATTGCCCTGCATTCAAACCTTGGGAGTTACCATTATGTTATGCTTATAGTACCATGCTATGCTCGTAGACGTGGATTGGGTTTTGAGAGTATTCATGACAGATGTGAGATTGTTAATTAATGGTTTACTTAAGGTGGCAACTTAAACACACATCTGGGTGGATTGAGGCACCGGGTTATTCCAGGATTGCCAGTCTAGGCACCTGGTGAAGGAAATATGCCCTAGAGGCAATAATAAAGTTATTATTTATTTCCTTATATCATGATAAATGTTTATTATTCATGCTAGAATTGTATTAACCGGAAACGTAATACATGTGTGAATACATAGACAAACAGAGTGTCACTAGTATGCCTCTACTTGACTAGCTCGTTAATCAAAGATGGTTATGTTTCCTAACCATGAACAAGGAGTTGTTATTTGATTAACGGGATCACATCATTAGGTGAATGATCTGATTGACATGACCCATTCCATTAGCTTAGCACCCGATCGTTTAGTATGTTGCTATTGCTTTCTTCATGACTTATACATGTTCCTATGACTATGAGATTATGCAACTCCCGTTTGCCGGAGGAACACTTTGTGTGCTACCAAACGTCACAACGTAAATGGGTGATTATAAAGGTGCTCTCTAGGTGTCTCCAAAGGTACATGTTGGGTTGGCGTATTTCGAGATTAGGATTTTTCACTCCGATTGTCGGAGAGGTATCTCTGGGCCCTCTCGGTAATGCACATCACATAAGCCTTGCAAGCATTGCAACTAATGAGTTAGTTGCGAGATGATGTATTACGGAACGAGTAAAGAGACTTGCCGGTAACGAGATTGAACTAGGTATTGAGATACCGACGATCGAATCTCGGGCAAGTAACATACCGATGACAAAGGGAACAACGTATGTTGTTATGCAGTCTGACCGATAAAGATCTTCGTAGAATATGTAGGAGCCAATATGAGCATCCAGGTTCCGCTATTGGTTATTGACCGGAGACGTGTATCGGTCATGTGTACATTGTTCTCGAACCCGTAGGGTCCGCACGCTTAAGGTTTCGATCACAGTTATATTATGAGTTTATGAGTTTTGATGTACCAAAGTTAGTTCAGAGTCCCGGATGTGATCACGGACATGACGAGGAGTCTCGAAATGGTCGAGACATAAAGATTGATATATTGGACGGCTATATTCGGACACCGGAAGTGTTCCGGGTGATTTCGGAGAAAACCGGAGAGCCGGAGGGTTACCGGAACCCCCCCCCCCCGGGAGAAGTAATGGGCCATATGGGCCTTAGTGGAGAGAGAGAGGGGCAGCCAGAGGTGGGCTGCGCGCCTCCTCCCCCTGGTCCGAATTGGACTAGGAGAGGGGGGTGGCGCCCCCCCTTTCCCTCTCCCTCCCCACTTCTTTCCCCCTCCTAGTAGGAGTCCTACTCCTACTAGGAGGAGGACTCCTCCTTGGCGCGCCATAGAGGGCCGGCCGGCCTCCTCCCCTTGATCCTTTATATACGGGGGCAGGGGGAACCCCTTGACACACAAGTTGATCCACGTGATCATATTCTTAGCCGTGTGCGGTGCCCCCTTCCACCATAGTCCTCGATAATATTGTAGCGGTGCTTAGGCGAAGCCCTGCGACAGTAGAACATCAAGATCGTCACCACGCCGTCGTGCTGACGGAACTCTTCCCCGACACTTTGCTGGATCGGAGTCCGGGGATCGTCATCGAGCTGAACGTGTGCTAAAACTCGGAAGGTGCCGTAGTTTCGGTGCTTGATCGGTCGGGCCGTGAAGACGTACGACTACATCAACCACGTTGTGCTAACGCTTCCGTTGTCGATCTACAAGGGTACGTAGAACAGTTATATTATGAGTTTATGAGTTTTGATGTACCAAAGTTAGTTCAGAGTCCCGGATGTGATCACGGACATGACGAGGAGTCTCGAAATGGTCGAGACATAAAGATTGATATATTGGACGGCTATATTCGGACACCGGAAGTGTTCCGGGTGATTTCGGAGAAAACCGGAGAGCCGGAGGGTTACCGGAACACCCCCCCCCCCCCGGGAGAAGTAATGGGCCATATGGGCCTTAGTGGAGAGAGAGAGGGGCAGCCAGAGGTGGGCTGCGTGCCTCCTCCCCCTGGTCCGAATTGGACTAGGAGAGGGGGGGGCCCCTTTCCCTCTCCCTCCCCACTTCTTTCCCCCTCCTAGTAGGAGTCCTACTCCTACTAGGAGGAGGAATCCTCCTTGGCGCACCATAGAGGGCCGGCCGGCCTCCTCCCCTTGATCCTTTATATACGGGGGCAGGGGGAACCCCTTGACACACAAGTTGATCCACGTGATCATATTCTTAGCCGTGTGCGGTGCCCCCTTCCACCATAGTCCTCGATAATATTGTAGCGGTGCTTAGGCGAAGCCCTGCGACAGTAGAACATCAAGATCGTCACCACGCCGTCGTGCTGACGGAACTCTTCCCCGACACTTTGCTGGATCGGAGTCCGGGGATCGTCATCGAGCTGAACGTGTGCTAAAACTCGGAGGTGCCGTAGTTTCGGTGCTTGATCGGTCGGGCCGTGAAGACGTACGACTACATCAACCACGTTGTGCTAACGCTTCCGTTGTCGATCTACAAGGGTACGTAGATTACACTCCCCCCTCTCGTTGCTATGCATCACCATGATCTTGCGTGTGCGTAGGAAATTTTTTGAAATTACTACGAAACCCAACAGTGGCATCCGAGCCTAGGTTTTATATGTTGATGTTATATGCACAAGTAGAACACAAGTGAGTTGTGGGCGATATAAGTCATACTGCTTACCAGCATGTCATACTTTGGTTCGGCGGTATTGTTGGACGAAGCGGCCCGGACCGACATTACGCGTACGCTTACGCGAGACCGGTTCTCCCGACGTGCTTTGCACATAGGTGGCTTGCGGGTGACAGTTTCTCCAACTTTAGTTGAACCGAGTGTGGCTACGCCCGGTCCTTGCGAAGGTTAAAACAGCACCAACTTGACAAACTATCGTTTGGTTTTGATGCGTAGGTAAGATTGGTTCTTGCTTAAGCCCGTAGCAGCCACGTAAAACTTGCAACAACAAAGTAGAGGGCGTCTAACTTGTTTTTGCAGGGCATGTTGTGATGTGATATGGTCAAGACATGATGCTAAATTTTATTGTATGAGATGATCATGTTTTGTAACCGAGTTATCGGCAACTGGCAGGAGCCATATGGTTGTCGCTTTATTGTATGCAATGCAATCGCGCTGTAATGCTTTACTTTATCACTAAGCGGTAGCGATAGTCGTGGAAGCATAAGATTGGCGAGACGACAACGATGCTACGATGGAGATCAAGGTGTCACGCCGGTGACGTTGGTGATCACGACGGTGCTTCGAAGATGGAGATCACAAGCACAAGATGATGATGGCCATATCATATCACTTATATTGATTGCATGTGATGTTTATCTTTTATGCATCTTATCTTGCTTTGATTGACGGTAGCATTATAAGATGATCTCTCACTAATTATCAAGAAGTGTTCTCCCTGAGTATGCACCGTTGCGAAAGTTCTTCGTGCTGAGACACCACGTGATGATCGAGTGTGATAGGCTCTACGTTCAAATACAACGGGTGCAAAACAGTTGCACACGCGGAATACTCAGGTTATACTTGATGAGCTAAGCATATACAGAAATGGACTCGGAACACGGAGACCGAAAGGTCGAGTGTGAATCATATAGTAGATATGATCAACATAGTGATGTTCACCAATGAAACTACTCCATCTCACGTGATGATCGGACATGGTTTAGTTGATTTGGATCACGTAATCACTTAGAGGATTAGAGGGATGTCTATCTAAGTGGGAGTTCTTTAAGTAAATTAATTGAACCTAAATTTATCATGAAACTTAGTACCTGATAGTATCTTGCTTGTTTATGCTTGATTGTAGATAGATGGCTCGTGCTGTTGTTCCGTTGAATTTTAATGCGTTCCTTGAGAAAGCAAAGTTGAAAGATGATGGTAGCAATTACACGGACTGGGTCCGTAACTTGAGGATTATCCTCATTACTGCACAGAAGAATTACGTCCTGGAAGCACCGCTGGGTGCTAGGCCTACTGCTGGAGCAACACCAGATGTTATAAACGTCTGGCAAAGCAAAGCTGATGACTACTCGATAGTTCAGTGTGCCATGCTTTACGGCTTAGAATCGGGACTTCAACGACGTTTTGAACGTCATGGAGCATATGAGATGTTTCAGGAGTTGAAGTTAATATTTCGAGCAAATGCCCGGATTGAGAGATAAGAAGTCTCCAATAAGTTCTATAGCTGCAAGATGGAGGAGAACAGTTCTGTCAGTGAGCATATACTCAAAATGTCTGGGTATAATAATCACTTGATTCAATTGGGAGTTAATCTTCCAGATGATTGCGTCATTGACAGAATTCTCCAATCACTGCCACCAAGCTACAAGAGCTTCGTGATGAACTATAATATGCAAGGGATGAATAAGACTATTCCCGAGATCTTCGCAATGCTGAAAGCTGCGGAGGTAGAAATCAAGAAGGAGCATCAAGTGTTGATGGTCAACAAGACCACTAGTTTCAAGAAAAAGGGAAAAGGGAAGAAGAAGGGGAACTTCAAAAAGAACAGCAAGCAAGTTGCTACTCAAGAGAAGAAACCCAAACCTGGACCTAAGCCTGAAACTGAGTGCTTCTACTGCAAGCAGACTGGTCACTGGAAGCGGAACTGCCCCAAGTATTTGGCGGATAAGAAGAATGGCAAGGTGAACAAAGGTATATGTGATATACATGTTATTGATGTGTACCTTACTAATGCTTGCAGTAGCACCTGGGTATTTGATACTGGTTCTGTTGCTAATATTTGCAACTCGAAATAGGGACTACGGATTAAGCGAAGATTGGCTAAGGACGAGGTGACGATGCGCGTGGGAAACGGTTCCAAAGTCGATGTGATCGCAGTCGGCACGCTACCTCTACATCTACCTTCGGGATTAATATTAGACCTAAATAATTGTTATTTGGTGCCAGCGTTAAGCATGAACATTGTATCTGGATCTTGTTTGATGCGAGACGGTTATTCATTTACATCTGAGAATAATGGTTGTTCTATTTATATGAGTAATATCTTTTATGGTCATGCACCCTTAAAGAGTGGTCTATTTTTATTGAATCTCGATAGTAGTGACACACATATTCATAGTGTTGAAACCAAAAGATGCAGAGTTGATAATGATAGTGCAACTTATTTGTGGCACTGCCGTTTAGGTCATATCGGTGTAAAGCGCATGAAGAAACTCCATACTGATGGACTTTTGGAACCACTTGATTATGAATCACTTGGTACTTGCGAACCGTGCCTCATGGGCAAGATGACTAAAACACCATTCTCCGGTACTATGGAGAGAGCAACAGATTTGTTGGAAATCATACATACAGATGTATGTGGTCCGATGAATATTGAAGCTCGTGGCGGATATCATTATTTTCTCACCTTCATAGATGACTTAAGTAGATATGGGTATATCTACTTAATGAAACATAAGTCTGAAACGTTTGAAAAGTTCAAAGAATTTCATAGTGAAGTTGAAAATCATCGTAACAAGAAAATAAAGTTTCTACGATCTGATCGTGGAGGAGAATATTTGAGTTACGAGTTTGGTGTACATTTGAAAAATTGTGGAATAGTTTCGCAACTCACGCCACCCGGAACACCACAGCATAATGGTGTGTCCGAACATCGTAATCGTACTTTACTAGATATGGTGCGATCTATGATGTCTCTTACTGATTTACCGCTATCGTTTTGGGGATACACTCTAGAGACGGCCGCATTCACGTTAAATAGGGCTCCATCAAAATACGTTGAGACGACGCCTTATGAACTGTGGTTTGGCAAGAAACCAAAGTTGTCATTTCTGAAAGTTTGGGGCTGCGATGCTTATGTGAAAAAGCTTCAACCTGATAAGCTCGAACCCAAATCGGAGAAATGTGTCTTCATAGGATATCCAAAGGAGACTATTGGATACACCTTCTATCACAGATCCGAAGGAAAGACTTTTATTGCTAAGTTCGGAAACTTTCTGGAGAAGGAGTTTCTCTCGAAAGAAGTGAGTGGGAGGAAAGTAGGACTTAACGAGGTAACTGTACCTGCTCCCTTATTGGAAAGTAGTGCATCACAGAAAACTGTTTCTGTAACACCTACACCAGTTAGTGAGGAAGCTAATGATGATGATCATGAAACTTCAGAACAAGATACTACTGAACCTCGTAGATCAACCAGAGTAAGATCCGCGCCAGAGTGGTACGGTAATCCTGTTCTGGAAGTCATGCTACTAGATCATGATGAGCCTACGAACTATGAAGAAGCGATGGTGAGCCCAGATTCCGCAAAATGGCTTGAAGCCATGAAATCTGAGATGGGATCCATGTATGAGAACAAAGTATGGACTTTGGCTGACTTGCCCGATGATCGGCAAGCAATTGAGAATAAATGGATCTTCAAGAAGAAGACTGACGCTGACGGTAATATTACTGTCTACAAAGCTCGACTTGTCGCAAAAGGTTTTCGGCAAGTTCAAGGGATTGACTACGATGAGACCTTTTCACCCGTAGCGATGCTTAAGTCTGTCCGAATCATGTGAAAATTGCCGCATTTTATGATTATGAAATTTGGCAGATGGATGTCAAAACTGCATTCCTGAATGGATTTCTGGAAGAAGAGTTGTATATGATGCAACCAGAAGGTTTTGTCGATCCAAAGGGAGCTAACAAAGTGTGCAAGCTCCAGCGATCCATTTATGGACTGGTGCAAGCCTCTCGGAGTTGAAATAAACGCTTTGATAGTGTGATCAAAGCATTTGGGTTTATACAGACTTTTGGAGAAGCCTGTATTTACAAGAAAGTGACTGGGAGCTCTGTAGCATTTCTAATATTATATGTGGATGACATATTACTAATTGGAAATGATATAGAATTTCTGGATAGCATAAAGGGATACTTGAATAAGAGTTTTTTGATGAAAGACCTCGGTGAAGCTGCTTACATATTAGGCACTAAGATCTATAGAGATAGATCAAGACGCTTAATTGGACTTTCACAAAGCACATACCTTGACAAAGTTTTGAAGAAGTTCAAAATGGATCAAGCAAAGAAAGGGTTCTTGCCTGTGTTACAAGGTGTGAAGTTGAGTAAGACTCAATGCCCGACCACTGCAGAAGATAGAGAGAAAATGAAAGATGTTCCCTATGCTTCAGCCATAGGCTCTATCATGTATGCAATGTTGTGTACCAGACCTGATGTGTGCCTTGCCATAAGTCTAGCAGGGAGGTACCAAAGTGATCCAGGAGTGGATCACTGGACAGCGGTCAAGAACATCCTGAAATACCTGAAAAGGACTAAGGATATGTTTCTCATATATGGAGGTGACAAAGAGCTCATCGTAAAAGGTTACGTTGATGCAAGCTTTGACACTGATCCGGATGATTCTAAATCGCAAACCAGATACGTGTTTACATTAAACGGTGGAGCTGTCAGTTGGTGCAGTTCTAAACAAAGCGTTGTAGCGGGATCTACATGTGAAGCGGAGTACATAGCTGCTTCGGAAGCAGCAAATGAAGGAGTCTGGATGAAGGAGTTCATATCCGATCTAGGTGTCATACCTAGTGCATCGGGTCCAATGAAAATATTTTGTGACAATACTGGTGCAATTGCCTTGGCAAAGGAATCCAGATTTCACAAGAGAACCAAGCACATCAAGAGACGCTTCAATTCCATCCGGGATCTAGTCCAGGTGGGAGACATAGAGATTTGCAAGATACATACGGATCTGAATGTTGCAGACCCGTTGACTAAGCCTCTTCCACGAGCAAAACATGATCAGCACCAAGGCTCCATGGGTGTTAGAATCATTACTGTGTAATCTAGATTATTGACTCTAGTGCAAGTGGGAGACTGAAGGAAATATGCCCTAGAGGCAATAATAAAGTTATTATTTATTTCCTTATACCATGATAAATGTTTATTATTCATGCTAGAATTGTATTAACCGGAAACATAATACATGTGTGAATACATAGACAAACATAGTGTCACTAGTATGCCTCTACTTGACTAGCTCATTGATCAAAGATGGTTAAGTTTCCTAACCATAGACATGAGTTGTTATTTGATCAATGCGATCACATCACTAGGAGAATGATGTGATTGACTTGACCCATTCCGTTAGCTTAGCACTTGATCGTTTGTTTACTGCTATTACTTTCTTCATGACTTATACATGTTCTTATGACTATGAGATTATGCAACTCCCGAATACCGGAGGAACACTTTGTGTTCTACCAAATGTCACAACGTAACTACGTGATTATAAAGGTGCTCTACATAGGTGTCTCCAAGGTACTTGTTGGGTTGGCGTAGATCAAGATTAGGATTTCTCACTCCGATTGTCGGAGAGGTATCTATGGGCCCTCTCGGTAATGCACATCACATAAGCCTTGCAAGCATTGATAACTAATGAGTTAGTTGCGAGATGATGTATTACGAACGAGTAAAGAGACTTGCGGTAACGAGATTGAACTAGGTATTGAGATACGACGATCGAATCTCGGGCAAGTAACATACCGATGACAAAGGGAACAAACATATGTTGTTATGCGGTCTGACCGATAAAGATCTTCGTAGAATATTGTAGGAGCCAATATGAGCATCCAGGTTCCCCTATTGGTTATTGACCGGAGACGTGTCTCGGTCATGTCTACATTGTTCTCGAACCCGTAGGGTCCGCACGCTTAAGGTTTTTCGATGACAGTTATATTATATGAGTTTATGAGTTTTTGATGTACCAAAGTTAGTTGGAGTCCCGGATGTGATCACAGAACATGACGAGGAAGTCTCGAAATGGTCAGGACATAAAGAATTGATATATTGGAACGGCTATATTCGGACACCGGAAGTGTTCTCCGGGTGATTTCGGAGAAAAACCGGAGAGCGGAGGGTTACCGGAACCCCCCCCCCGGGAGAAGTAATGGGCCATATGGGCTAGTGAGAGAGAGAGGGGCAGCCAAAAGGTTGGGCCTGCGGCCTCCTCCCCCTGGTCCGAATTGGACTAGGAGAGGGGCGGCGCCCCCCTTCCTTCTCCTCCCCACTTCTTTCCCCCTCCTAGTAGAGTCCTACTCCTACTAGGAGGAGGACTCCTCCTTGGCGCGCCATAGGGGCCGGCCGGCCTCCTCCCCTTGATCCTTTATATACGAGGGCAGGGGCACCCCTAGACACACAAGTTGATCCTCATATCCACGTGATCATATTCTTAGCCGTGTGCGGTGCCCCCTTCCACCATAGTCCTCGATAATATTGTAGCGGTGCTTAGGCGAAGCCCTGCGACAGTAGAACATCAAGATCGTCACCACGCCGTCGTGCTGACGGAACTCTTCCCCGACACTTTGCTGGATCGGAGTCCGGGGATCGTCATCGAGCTGAACGTGTGCTAAAACTCGGAGGTGCCGTAGTTTCGGTGCTTGATCGGTCGGGCCGTGAAGACGTACGACTACATCAACCACGTTGTGCTAACGCTTCCGTTGTCGATCTACAAGGGTACGTAGATCACACTCCCCCCTCTCGTTGCTATGCATCACCATGATCTTGCGTGTGCGTAGGAATTTTTTTGAAATTACTACGAAACCCAACACCTGGGTAGACCAAGATTGCCTGTTTTCTTTTGGACCGCCACCCAGGCTCAAAGGGATCATGAGATTATTCATGCTAGAAACTTCCGTGTGCAACCACAAGCTATTATAGGCTCTAGCATAGTTGACTAAGTTGTGCGAACTCTTACAGTGGTAGACTAGCAGATGTAGGGGATGTAGGTGGTACGGTCTACCCGATCGTAAGGTGCTAGCGCTTCTGAAAGACTATGTCTCGTTCATCCGTCTTCTCAAACACCCTGTAGTGCGAGAAACCAAACGGAGGCGATCGAGTCTTGTGGGTAAAAGTGCGCAAACCTCTGCAGAGTGTATAAACTAATCATGATTAGCCGTGTCCCCAGTTATGGACATCTTGAGTATCTAGTACCTGGATTATCATGTGAATCTCATCACATTACTTTAAATTAAGTTTGTTGGGTTTAATGATGTTATTTAATTGGGATTGAGAATGCTATCAACCATTCTCAATGTTCAACAACCACCATGATAGTTAAATAAAATTTATTCCTTTGTAGTAGGGAAAATTTGGCTTTTCGCAAAGACTATAACCATAGAGCTTTTCCACCAGCCAAATATGCATGTAGTGATAGCCATTGTTCATCATTTCTCTCTATGGTGTGAATTTGCCAGTACATTCAATGTATTGACCCTTTGTGGCTGCAGCGTCTCATGTTGCAGGAATCTTACGACGAGTAAGTGATACGTTAGGGTTACGATTTCTACACTCAACTTTGCCGTTGGTGTTGATGGGAATCCACGACCTTGTTACTTCCGCTATTTTGGATTGAGGTAATAGTATCTTACGTTACTTATACATGTGATTTACCTCTGTTATAAATCCTCGAGTACTGTGTGTGTCAGCATACCGATCCAGGGATGACACTTAAGCACAGAGACTTGATCCATTCGGGTCGGGTCGCTATAGTATGAAATGTGCCATTTTAGAGAAACGGTCCGCAACAACAAAGACGGAATCCTTTCCATTTCTAGTTCTAGGAAAACCAAGCACAAAATCCATGATGATATCCTCCCATGGGTGATATGGAATTGTAAGGGGCATATAAAGACCATGAGATTGAGCTTTGGACTTAGCTTTGCGACATGTAGAACCTCGGTTGGTGAAGCGTGAGACGTCGCGGAACATCTTGGGCCAAAAATAGTTCTTGGAGAGCGTAGAAAATGTCTTGTCGTGTCCAAAGTGTCCCATTAGTCCTCCTCCATGAGATTCTTGCAAAAGTAACAAACAAAGAGAAGACACGGGGATGCAAAGTTTGTTAGCTCTCATAAGATAATCATCCTTGATGTAATAGAGTTCCCAAGATGTATGCGTCAAACACTTGGCATAAGGAATAGCAAAAGTAGGATCATGCGCATACAAGTCTTTTATGTGCTCAAAGACAATGACATTCAATTCAAGTTTAGTAACAAGCATGCATTTTCGGGAAAGCGCATCCGCCACAACATTTTCCTCACCTTTGATATACTTGATGACATAAGGAAATGGCTCAATGAATTCACTCCACTTAGCATGACGCCTGTTCAACTTAGTTTAACCCTTAAGGTACTTGAGTGTTTCATGATCCGTGTGAAGAATGAACTCACGAGGACGGAGATAATGTTCCCATTCACGCAAAACTTGCACTAAAGCATATAGATCTTTGTCATAGATGGGATAATTGAGTTGCGCTCCGGAGAGTTTTTCACTAAAGAAAGCTATGGGGTGCTTCTCTTGTGTTAGCACACCTCCTATGCCATAACTGCTAGCATCACAATGGATCTCAAAAGGTTTATCAAAGTTGGGTAAAGCAAGCAAAGGAGCATGTGTAAGCAAATTCTTAAGCTCATTGAATGCGGTATCTTGGGATGGTCCCCAAACAAAAGGCGCATTTTTCTTACTCAAAGCATGTAAAGGTGAAGAAATGGTGCTAAAATCCTTCACAAATCTACGATAGAAACTGGCTAAACCAAGAAAACTACGCACTTGTTGCAAGTTGGTTGGTTGGGGCCAAGTTTTAATAGCATTGATCTTAGATTCATCTACATGAACACCCTTAGAAGACACAACGAAACCCAAGAAAACAAGCCTATCAACACCAAAAAAGGCATTTGTCCATATTAGCATAAAGGTGCTCTTTTCTAAGGGTTTGCAACATGGTTCTAAGATGGGTGACATGATCTTTGAGAGATTTGCTAAAAACAAGAATATCGTCAAAATAGACCACAACAAATACAGCAATGTAGGGGCAAAGAACAAAATGCAAGACTCGCATGAAAGTATCGGGTGCTTCGGATAAACCCATTGGCATAACAAGCCTTCATATAAGCCAAATTTGGTCTTAAATGTGGTTTTCCATTCGTCACCTTCTTGGATGCGTATTTGATAGTAGCCACTTTTAAGATCAATTTTAGAGAAAATGGTGGCTCCTATAAGCTCATCTAGCATATCATCTAGGCGTGGAATGGGGTAACGATAACACACGGTAATAGCATTAATAGGATGATAATCGGAATGTACCATCTTTCTTGGGAACAAGGATTACCGGGACGGCACAAGGGATCAAGCTTTCTCGTACATGGTCGTTGTCGATGAGTTGTTGTACTTGCCGTTGGATCTCCTTGGTTTCCTCAGGGTTGACGCGGTAGGGAGCCTTGTTAGGAAGGGGTGCTCCGGGGATGAGGTCAATTCGGTGCTCGATGCCTTGTAATGAAGGTAGACCCGGGGGTAGCTCGTTGGGGAATACATCATGGAATTCCTGCAATAGAGAAGATAACACTAAAGGTAGATTGTGAGGGGTGTTAGGTTTTGGTGCCTCGTCCTGGCATAAAGGACATAGTGCATGACACTTGATGGGTTCTCACACACTTCTCTCATCTCACTTTTGGTGGCAAATAGCACTAAGTTTTTCTTGTCGCTCATCATGGAGGCACTCAATTTGGGTTTGTGGCGCTCACTCTCTTTTTGGTGGTTCGCTCTCTCACTATTCTCTCCATGATGGGTGGCTTGCTTTTCGGTGATCACTTGGCTAGGAGACATTGGACGTAGCACATACTCTTTCCCTTCATCTTGAAGCTATAGTGACTCGTTCGCCCATTGTGGATGACGCCTCGGTCAAATTGCCATGACCTTCCAAGAAGTAGGTGGCAAACAGACATCGGAACGACATCACACTCTGAAGTGTCTTCGTATGCTCCAATCTTGAAGGAAACTTGCACCATATGGTCGACTTGGATAGTGCCGAAGTCGCTTAGCCATTGAACTTTGTAGGGATGTGGGTGCTTCATCTTGACCAATTCGAGTTTGGAGCATAGTTCTTCACTTGCCAAGTTATGACAACTCCCTCCATCGATGATGACCTTCACGGGCATTCCATTTATGCCAGCCTTAGTACGGAAGATATGGCATCGCTGGTCTTCGTCTTGCTGATGTTGAAAAGTCAAGACTTTGGAGACAACGAGAGCGGGGATTGAATCTTCATCACAAAATACTCGATCATCTTTATCTTCGTTCACTTGCCGGTGCATGGCCACTTGCTCAAGGGCTTCCATTTCCTCTTCACTCATGGAGTCATAGGTTCCATCGTCATTGCGCTCATTGGTACACTCAAAAGACTTGTGGCCTCGACCGCCGCATGTGAAGCATTTGAAAGAACTTGTTTTGATGGTCTCATCGGTTGCAGTAGATGATGATGAAGCTCTCGGCTTGAAGTTGCTTATAGTAGGAGGACGACTTGCGGTTGTCGAAGTTTTCTTGTAATTTGACTTGTCGCCATTACTTGTAGTAGGTTTGGTTGAAGTAGAAGATGTTGGAGTCGTTGAAGCTTGGGTGTTGGAGAAGACATAGCTCTTGGAAGAGTACTTGGCGTACTTAAAGTCATCTTGCACTTGACGTTCCGCCTTGGTAGCTTGATGCACTAGTGATACGTCTCCAACGTATCTATAATTTATGAAGTATTCATGCTGTTATATTATCATTCTTGGATGTTTTACAACCATTTTATAGCAACTTTATATCATTTTTTGGGACTAACCTATTGACCCAGTGCCCAGTGCCAGTTGTTGTTTTTTGCTTGTTTTTTACATCGCGGGAAATCAATATGAAACGGAGTCCAAACACCGCAAAACTTTTTGTGGATTTTTTATGTACCAGAAGACATCTAATGGGCCAGAGCAGAACCTGAGGGGTGCCCCGGGGGGCAACCCACCAGGGCGCGTCTGGGGGCCCGGGCACGCCCAGGTGGGTTGTGCCCACCTCGGTGGCCTCCCGCACCCCCACTTCGCCCTATAAATTCCCAAATATTCCAAAAACCCTCGGGGTAACCCTAGATCAAAAGTTCCGCTGTCGCGGGCCTTTGTAGCCACCAAAAAACAATCTAGAGCCCGTTCCAGCACTCCGCCGGAGGGGGAAATCATCACCGGCGGCCATCTTCATCATCCCGGCAGCCACCACGATCAGGAGGGAGTAGTCCACCCTCGGGGCTGAGGGTTTGTACTAGTAGTTATGTGTTTAATCTCTCTCTCTCTCTCTCTCGTGTTCTTGAGATGTCACGATCTTTTTGTATCGCGGGCTTTGTTAATATAGTTGGATCATATGGTGTTTTCCCCTCTCTATCTTGTTGTGATGGATTGAGTTTTTTTCCTTTGAGATTTCGTTGTTATCGAATTGAATACTTTTATGGATTTGAGAGCACTTGATATATGTCTTGCATATGAATACTCGTGGTGACAATGGGGTATCATATTGATTCACTTGATATGTATTTTGGCATTCAACTTGCGGATTACCGCGGTGACATTGGAGTAATCTATGCATAGGGGTTGATGCACGTTCTCGTCTTTTGTTTCTCCGATAGAAATCTTGGGGCACTCTTTGAAGTTCTTTGTGTTGGATTGCGTATTATGAATCTGAAATTATTTGGTGTTATTTTAGAACGAACTCTTTGATAGATCGATCGGAAAGAATAGCTTCGACGTGGTTTCGTACCCTACAAACGATTTCTTCTTATGTTCTCTGCTAGATAGGAACTTTGGAGTGATTCTTCGTTGCACGTTTAGGGATGGTTATATGATCCAATTATATTAGCATTGTTGAGAGATTGCACTAGTGAAAGTATGGACCCTAGGCCTCATTTTCAAGCATTGCAATACCGTTTTTGTGCCCTTTACTATTTGCTACCATGCTGTTTTTATTTATTCATATCATAAAAAATATTTATACCACCCGTATTACACTTTTATCACCATCTCTTCGCCGAACTAGTACACCTATACAATTTGCCATTGTATTGGGTGTGTTGGGGACACAAGAGATTTCTTGTATTTGATTGCAGGGTTGTTTGAGAGAGACCATCTTCATCCTACTCCTCCCACGGATTGATAAACCTTAGGTCATCCACTTGAAGGAAAATTGCTATTGTCCTACAAAACTCTGCACTTGGAGGTCCAACACGAGTCTACAAGAATAAAGTGGCGTAGTAGACATCAAGATCTTTTCTGGAGCCGTTGCCGGGGAGGTGAGTGCATGAAGGTATATATTTAGATCTTGCAATTGAATATTTTAGTTTCTTGTTTTATCACTAGTTTGGTTTGTAAAAGAAAATTACATAAAAATGGAATTGAGGTTGCATCACATTATTGATCTTCTTTATAATGATGGAAAGGAAAATTGTGCTCAATTGATAGAAGAAGAATTCTATAAAATGTTTGGCACAAAATATTTGAATGATGAGCATTATTGCAATGTTGTTAGTATGAATTCTTTGAATATCCATGATGCTAATGATATGCAAAGCCATAAGCTTGGGGATGCTATATTTGATGAAGATGATATTTTTAGTCCCCTGAGATTTGATGTGCAAATTTGTTATAGTGATTTCATGCCTGCTATTTATGATGATTATATTGATGAATGTGGATTTGGAGAGGACATGACTTTATTTAATGATGAATCCACTATTTTGGAAGAGGTTTTAATTGACTATGATAACAAAGTTGTTATCTATGATGATTATGGTGATGACACGTATGCTATATTGAATAATGATAACCATGAAACATGTCATCATGATTTTAATTGTCAATCACATGATAGTTATTTTGTTGAGTTTGCTTCCACTACTATTCATGAGAATAAATTTGCTTATGTGGAGAGTAATAAAATTTCTATGCTTATGCATCATGAAAATAATGCTTTATGTGATAGCTATATTGTTGAATTCATTCATGATGCTACTGAAAATTATTATGAGAGAGGAATATATGCTTCTACGTATTTCAATAATATCAAGTTTCCTCTCTATGTGTTGAAAGTTTTGAAGTTGCACTTGTTTTGCCTTACTATGCTAGTTGATTTTTGT
Source organism: Triticum urartu (assembly GCF_003073215.2). Taxonomy (NCBI): domain Eukaryota; kingdom Viridiplantae; phylum Streptophyta; class Magnoliopsida; order Poales; family Poaceae; genus Triticum; species Triticum urartu. The sequence continues at coordinate 294,263,859 of NC_053022.1, forward strand.
TCCCATAAATACTTTGCTCAAAAAATCCCTATGCACAGGAAGTGGGTTAGGCTTAAATGTGCTAGTCATATGCTTCATGATGTTCTCTTTGTGTTTCAATTTTTATCTTTTATGTAAGCATCATTGAACTCATCATGCCTAGCTAAAAGGCATTAAAGAAAAGCGCTTGTTGGGAGACAACCCAACACTTTTACCTACTGTTTTTGTGTGTTCACATGATTAGACTACTGTAGTAATCATGTTTTATAGCTTTCGTTTCAATAAAGTGCCAAGTAAGACCTTTGCGATGGTCTATGGTGATAGTTGATTTGATCTTGCTGAAAAACAGAAACTTTTGCGCTCAGAAAAATAATTATAATTTTTAACAGAAGCGTGATAAAATATTGATTCTTTTTTCAGAAGATTAGTAGACAAATTTCCCAGGTTTTCCTAATTTTTCAGAATTTTTGAGGTAGCAGAAGTATCGTTGGAGTACAGATTACTACAGACTGTTCTGTTTTTGACAGATTCTGTTTTCAATGCATAGTTTGCTTGTTTTCTAGTTTCCATGGCTTATATTGCTCAATATAAATTGTGAAAATGATATTCTAAAATAGTAATTGTGTGAGAACAATTATGAATCTTGTCTTTGACAGTACCAAAGTGAAACGGTTTGCTCTTTATCATACTAACCTATCTCATGAAGTTCCGTTAAGTTTTGTGTGATTAAAGTTTTCAAGTTTTCGGTGAGAAATCGATATGAGGAGAATAAGGAGTGACAAGACCCTAAGCTTGGGTATGCCCAAGGCACCCCAAGTTAATATTCAAGGAAGATCCAAGCAACTAAGCTTGGGGCATCCCCTCTTTCGTCTCCAACAATATCGGTAACCTCACTTGGAGCTATATTTTTATTCGTCACATGATATGTGTTTTGCTTGGAGCGTCATTTTATTTTGTAAGGATTTTCTTGCTGTTATTTAGAATAATTTTTTGCATGTTTATTTTCAATAAAAAATTCAAGGATAACCTTCAGCATGCTTATTTTGCAAGTATACATGTTGCTATTTCAAAATAGAAATTTATCGATGTTGCAAAAATTCCCTAGAAAAGTCAGAATGTGATAAAATGCTAAAAAAAATTGTACAGTAACCTCTGATAATTTTTTTACAGTTTGGTAAATTTTCATAATTTTTGGAGTTGAAGAAGTATTGATACTCTTGCATTCTTTACAGACTGTACGGTTTTGGCAGATTGCTGTTATGTTTGCATTGTTTGCATATGTTTGCTTGTTTAATGATTCTATTTGAGGATATGAGTATTAAATATGCAGAGGCATTTAGTATGAAATATTGAATAATAATTTTAGTGATTTGCTACAGTAGAGAATGATAAGGTTTTTGCATTGGTTTATACTAACTTATCTCACGAGTTCTTGTTGAGTTTTGTGTGGATGAAGTTTTTAAGATTTAGGTAAACCGTGATATAAAAGGAATTAAGGAGAAACAAAACCTCAAGCTTGGGGATTCCCAAGGCATCACAAGATAATATTTCAAGAAGTCTCAAGCATCTAAGCTTGGGGATGCCCTGGTAGGCATCCCACCTTTCTTCTTCAACAATTATCGGTTAGTATCGGTTGAGCCTAAGTTTTTGCTTCTTCACATGAGTTGTGCTATTCTTGGAATGTAATTTTGTTTTGCTTTCTGTTTTAATAAAATACTTAGATCTGAAAGTTTTTAAATAAAAGAGAGTCCTCAAATAGCTACCCATTTACATAACTACTCGCTTGATCTTCACTTATATCTTTTTGGAGTAGCTTGTCATTTACTCTTGTGCTTCACTTATATCCTATGAGTAAATTGTTGAATGAATTGAATATCATGAAGTTGAAATTATATCATGCCTAGTTGTAGCTTCACATTGGGTTTAGAAAGTGAAATCTTTTGAAGCTTGACAATCACAATATTGGTCATACAAGCAATTCATGAATAATTAGTATAAGGAAGAGAACTTTCACATGCAAATACACTATCTTGGAAATCTTTTGTGATTGTGAGCCCCCATAAAAATATTATATGCCAAAATTGTTGACGTTGGACAAGGAAGACAATGTAATGGTTTATGTCTGTTCATATTCACATAGAAGTTATATTGTCATAGATCCTTCAACATGTGGTGCTTCCCCCCATCTTTGCTAGCCAAACATTCCGCACCAAGTAGAGATACTACTTGTGCATCCAAAAACCCTTAAACCCAAATCTTATTTTCAAGCGTCCACCATACCTACCTAAGGATTGAGCAAGATCCTTCAAGTAAGTTTTCATCTATGCAATAAGGTAATAAAAATTGCTTCTAAAAGTGTTAGATCATTTAGTATAAGAGAAAATTGAGCGTTGTACAAACTTGCGATGGCAAAGAATAAAAGCGACAAACTACATAATAAAGGTTGCTATCATGAGGGGCAATATAATGTGACGTTCTTTTGCACTAAGGGGTTGAGCATACAAACAAATAAGCGCATGGCAACCTCTGCTTCCCTCTGCGAAGGGCCTATCTTTTACTTTTATGTATTTACTTTCATGCAAGAGTCAAAGTTTTTCTCTCTATTCCTTTTTATTTTTCTCTTTTGGCAAGCATCATGTGGTGAGGAAAGATCTAGGAACATATATCCAGTTTGATATGGGTAGCACGAGTTATTATTGTTGACATCACCCTTGAGGTGAATACATTGGGAGGCGAAATTATAGTCCCCTATCTTTCTATGCGTCCGGTTGAAACGTTTTGTTCATGTGTATGCGGTGAGTGTGAGCAATCATAGAAGACTATATGATGGTTGAGTATGTGGAGCTCTTACTTAAACTCTGTTGAATAAGTTGAATTACAATTTCTTGGTGACTGAGAACATAGGTTGTTGAGTTTCAAGAGAATTCATTGTTTGAACCTTAACATGTGAATTGGTTGCTACTTTCACATGAGAAGTTTTATAAGAACGAATTGCAATTATGATGCTAGGAAAGGTTATTGAAATTTTCATTGATCAAACTTGTGCACTTTTCTAGCATTCACACTTCATAAATTATTTCTTTTATCATTTACCTACTCGAGGACGAGTAGGAATTAAGCTTGGGAATGCTGATATGTCTCCAACGTATCTATAATTTATGAAGTATTCATGTTGTTATATTATCATTCTTGGATGTTATACAACCATTTTATAGCAACTTTATATCATTTTTTGGGACTAACCTATTGACCCAGTGCTAGTTATTGTTTTTTGCTTGTTTTTTACATCGCAGGAAATCAATATCAAACGGAGTCCAAACACCGGAAACTTTTTGTGGATTTTTTTGTGGACCAGAAGACATCCAATGGGCTAGAGAAGCATCTGGGCGGTGCCCTGAGGGGGCCACAACCCACTAGGGCGCGCCTGAGGGCCCAGGCGCGCCCAGGTGGGTTGTGCCCACCTTGGTGGCCTCCCGCACCCCCTCTTCGCCCTATAAATTCCCAAATATTCCAAAAACCCTCGGGGTAAGCCTAGATCAGAAGTTTTGCCTCCGCGGGCCTCTGTAGCCACCGAAAACCTATCTAGACCCTGTTCCGGCACTCTGCCGGAGGGGGAAATCATCACCGGTGGCCATCTTCATCATCCCGGCTGCCACCACGATGAGGAGGGAGTAATCCACCCTCGGGGCCTAGGGTTTGTACCAGTAGCTATGTGTTTAATCTCTCTCTGTGTGTGTGTCTCTCTTTCGTGTTCTTGAGATGTCATGATCTTGATGTATCGCGGGCTTTGTTAGTATAGTTGGATCATGTGGTGTTTTCCCCTCTCTATCTTGTTGTGATGAATTGAGTTTTTCCCTTTGAGATTTCGTTGTTATCGAATTGAATACTTTTTATGGATTTGAGAGCACTTGATATATGTCTTGCATATGAATACTCGTGGTGATAATGGGGTATCATATTGATTCACTTGATATGTGTTTTGGCATTCAACTCGCGGATTCCCGCGGTGACATTGGGGTAATCTATGCATAGGGGTTGATGCACGTTCTCATCTTTTGTTTCTCCGGTAGAAATCTTGGGGCACTCTTTGAGGTTCTTTGTGTTGGATTGAGTATTATGAATCTGAAATTATTTGGTGTTATTTTAGTACGAACTCTTGGATAGATCGATCGGAAAGAATAGCTTCGAGGTGGTTTCGTACCCTACAAATGATTTCTTCTTATATTCTCCGCTAGATAGGAACTTTGGAGTGATTCTTCGTTGCACGTTGAGGGATGGTTATATGATCCAATTATATTAGCATTGTTGAGGGATTGCACTAGTGAAAGTACGGACCCTAGGCCTCATTTTCAAGCATTGCAATACCATTTTTGTGCCCGTTTACTATTTGCTACCTTGCTGCTTTTATTTATTCAGATTATAAAAATAGATTTCTACCATCCGTATTACACTTTTATCACCATCTCTTCGCCGAACTAGTGCACCTATACAATTTTCCATTGTATTGGGTGTGTTGGGGACACAAGAGATTTCTTGTATTTGATTGCAGGGTTGTTTGAGAGAGACCATCTTCATCCTACGCCTCCCACGGATTGATAACCTTAGGTCATCCACTTGAGGGAAAATTGCTATTGTCCTACAAAACTCTGCGCTTGGAGGCCCAACACAAGTCTTCAAGAATAAAGTTGCATAGTAGACATCAACTAGCTCGATGAGGTTGGAGTAAGGTTGGAAGTCGGCGATCTTCTTGATAGGATGATTGAGTCCATTCAATAAACGTGGCATAATTTGGTCATCATCTTCCATGACATTGGCTCATATCTTGGCAATCTCCATTTCTTTGTAGTATTCTTCAACTCTCTTTGTTCCTTGCTTGAGGAGTTGGAGTTTCTTTAAGAGGTCGCGGTTGTAGTAGGTTGGTACAAAATGTGCTCTCGTGAAATCCTTCATTTGCGCCCAAGAAGTGATGGGTGGTTCTCCTTTTGCCTCACGGCGCTCGATGACTTGTTCCCACCAAATGATGACGTAATCTTGGAACTCAAGGGATGCCATGGCGATCTTCTTCTCTTCCTCATAGTTGTGCAAACGAAAGATCTTGTCTACCTTCAATGCCCGTGAAAGGTAATCTTCGGGATCGTTGCTTCCGATGAACTTGAGCATGGTGAACTTGAGCTTGCCGTAGTGTTGCTCTTCATTGTGTTGGGGTCGGGGGTGATGACGCCCTCATTGTGGAGGATTGTCACCCTCATGTTGTTCTTGGCATGGAGGATTGTCAACCTCATTTTGCTCTTGGCGAACTTGGGGTTCTTGTCGAGGAGCTTGTGGAACTTGACGATGCACTCGAGCTTGATAGTTCCTCTCTTGAACTTCCTTGCGAAGCGCTTCTTCTTGTTCCCGAGTATGCCGGTTGCGATCGGCGATGGCGCGACTTGTGTCGTGGAGGGTACGTTGGGCCTCAAGTGCTTGTGCTTCACGTCGTTGTTATTGTTGTCGGAGCACCTCGGCATCTTGCTCCTCTTGATGTTAGCGCGCTCGCTCTTACTCTTGTTGGTGTTGACGTTGCCTTTCTTGTGCTTGCGCCAAGGTAGCTTGGTTTTGGTGATGCCGATGTGCTTGCTCGTCGAATTGCTCTTGTGTAGGATTGCCGTGTAGAGGATTGCGATTTGCTTGACGGTCTTGGCACACGACTCGTCGATGAGTGGTTGATGTCGGAGTACTTGAGCCGAAAATGGTGCCGTCGGAGTGTCGACTTGAGCGGCTCCGTCTTGAGTAGGACGAAGTGGTAGAAGAGCGGTTAACCAACAAGGCACGGATCTCGTCCATTCTTGCATCGTTCTCTTGTTTGTGTTCGTTGAGCTTGTTGTCGAAGTAGTCTCTTGTACGTTGCTCGGAGACTCGCAAGTCGGTGGCGAGATGGTCGATGCGGTCGCTCAAAGCTTGTTGTTCTTGATGCAAAGCTCGTTGTGCACCAAAGAGGTGGTTCTTGGTGACGTAGGAAGTCATGTCGTCATCTTGCTCGATGAAGAGTGGGTTGGTAGAAGTAGTTGGCCTATCCATCATTCCAAGCAAATATGTGAGTGGGGGAAAGAGAAGAACTTATACCAAATGTACCTTGACCAATGTTGAAGATGGATCAATGATCATTCAAATTGTAACAAGGAAATAGCACAATTGGTACCAATTCTTGTCGGTTTCTCACACCTACACACAAGTAAAAGCTTATGGTGGAGCTCGGTTAGGATGGTGGCAGAAAATTTGATGCAATTTTTAGTGAGCCTCAATAATGTTTGAAAAGATTCACAAATTTGCAAATGCAACAAGTAGACCAATAGCGAGATATGGTACACGGAAACACACACGCAAATAGATAAGTGGGGTCGTGCAACCCAGGAATGAGCCAAAATGTGGAATCCACGAAAATGCTCTTGTTGCACAACACTAGAGAGACGCTAGCGCGATTGCACAATAGGCGGATACGGAACTTGTGCACAACCTACTAAGCAAAAATGCAACGACTTCTATCCCAAGTATGCTATATGTATGGTATTTCGAAGATATGATCCAAGATGATCGAGTATGACAATCTTAATGTTGTATGATGCTATGGTTCTTCCTTAAAAGCTCTTTGCTTATCTTTCCCTCTTTTTTTGCTTAAAAGCTTGGTTGGCTCTTTCTCTTTTTAGCTCTTTTCTCATGCAAAACTTCACGAACCAAGATAGCAATTGTGTATATGCGATGACAACCTTGTGACACAAGAGATGATACCAAGATATGCACCACGATGATATGGTATCTATGCAATGGGAAGTATGATCACTAATGTGCACAAGTAACGTTGCCGGCAATACTCAAGGCTAGTCTCGGTAGGCAAGGTACGCAAAATGGGCTATGGTGGTTATCAATGCAATGGCAAGAATGATTATATACCTGAATACCAAGATGACGTGGAAGTTACCGTTTCTTTCTTACGGTGGTGTCAAAATTGTAGGACGGTTGTTGTCGATGACGAGTCCATGGCGAAGATAAGCGGCGGTGATGTCGATGTCGAACCGTTCCTAGTTAGCCGCAACACCCTAGGAAATGATGAACCACAACTCAACTTCTCAAAACCGAATGTGTCAAAATTGTGTCAGAGTGTGGAGCGTGTAAGCAATGGTGGTTTGCGGAAAGCGAGAAGGCTATCGGGGTGCGTATGTGGAACTGGGAATGGGGATAGAGTGCATATGAGTAAGTGGATGCGGATCGGTGAAGGTGACCGAACTGAAATTTTTCAGTTTCATTATGGAAGGTCGGACATCCGATGGTGGTCGGACGTCCGGTGCCTGGGCGATGTCGGGCACGGGATGAACTCTGGTTTTTGAGGTGGTGGAGGCAAAATTGGTCAAATTCAAGCCATTGCGTGGATGGAAAGGTGGAGGTGAAGGGGGGAAAGCTAGATCCACTCATGCCAAAGCAAATCCATGGATCAAATCCAACAAAACTTCATCACACCAAGAAATCACAAAAACAATTGGGGCTATTTTTGGTGGGGATTTTTAAATTTTGGGACGAAATCAACAAAATCAAGCTAGAAAACAAGGGGTAGGGGCTCCAAATCCATGATCAACGTGGCTCATGATACCAAGATGATGTACGGTAGAACCCTAGATGCATGATCTTTCACGAAATGGAGGGGATCCTACGAAGAACACGAAGAACACGAGGGGAAAAGCACGAGAGAAATCACTCAACCAACAAGATTCGGTCACACAAATGCTAGATCCTCGAAACACAAAGAGATACACAGTACACGATCAACAAGGGACGATACAAAGGTAACTAGTTCTTCTTCGTGAGGAGGCCTTGAGGGGTTCTTCCCGTGAGGGGTCTTGAATCCGCTTGGGGGATCTTCTCCGAAGAGGTCATGCACTCCAATGGAGAAGTAACCAAGTGGATGAGCAAAGCTCTACCTCTCAAATGAGCTATCACATTGCTGACCCTAGAAAGAGGGAGGAGGAGGAGTATATATAGTCTAAGGGGGCAAAGGGGTACATGGGCTTCGACCCAACACGAAGTCAACACACAGGCGTCGGACGTCCGACTGTCACCGGTCGTCCGATGGCTCGCAAGGGTCCGAACATCCGGTGCGCGTCGGAAGTCTGATGTTTTGGCTCGGATGTGCTTAGGTCAGACGTTCGGTTGGGGTCGGATGTCCGAGGCATCGTTCGTCCGGATATCCCCATACTTCCAACGTTTTGACTCGGTGATGGTGGTGCCAGTCATCCGGAGGGACTCGGGCGTCCGGGCGCTAGGAGGTGTCAGCCGTCCGATGAGCGTCGGTTGTCTGGCCACTGTAGCGTTTGCTGGCTGGGACTTGTCCGGCTGGCAGGAGCTTCAGGCGTCGGTCGTCCGGTCTTGGTCATCATCCAATGGCTGGAGACTTCCAGGTTGCTTTCCTTCTCGTTCCTTGTTCTTGGTGTCCTCACCGTCTTGTCCGTTGGGTGTAGCTGCTCCATGGCCTTCCTCCAAGTACCTGATCACGCATAGGGTCTCCGCTTGAGGTAGTAACCATGTCTCATATGTAGAAAGTGGTAGTTCAGATAGGAGCGAGTTTACCTTATCTTTGATAGCCTTTGCTCGAGCTCTTGTCACTGGTCCAAGTGGTATCGTGGGAGGCGTAGGTAGGTCCATGGGGATGACCTTGGGATGCTTTGCATCAAGCTTGCCTCATCAATCTTCCCAGGTGGGATCAAAGCCTCCCTAGTGGAGATGACTTCATTGGAGTTCAAGACCTCCCATGTGCACAAGATTCCTCTTGTAATACAAGCCCTCCATATCTTGGAATTTTAGGATGAACTATCTACATGTTAGCTCTTGCATTTGATATTGTCAGATTATATTGACTCCATTGGAGTTCAAGCTCCCTTGTGGAGAGGATTCCTTCTGGAATACAAGATGTAAGATCGAAAGTATGTCTAGAGGGGGGTGATTAGACTACATGAAAAAATAAAAATATTTCCTTTTCCCAATTTTAGTTGTGGGCAGATTTTAGCAATTATGAGAAGTCAAGCAATTAACCTACACATGCAATTCTAAGAGTATAGCAGCGGAATGTAAAACATTGCATACGAAGGTAAAGGGAAGGGTTTGGAGAAGGCAAAGGCAATGGGGACACGAAGATTTTTGGCGTTGTTCCGATAGGTGGTGCTATCGTACATCCACATTGATGGAGACTTAAACCCATGAAGGTTAATAGTTGCGCAAGTCCATGGAGGGCTCCACCCACGAAGGGTCCATGAAGAAGCAACCTTTTCTATCCCACCATGGCTATCACCCACAAAATACTTGTCTCACTCGGGTAGATCTTCACGAAGTAGGCGATCTCCTTGCCCTTACAACCTTCTTAGTTCAACTCCACATCATGTCGGAGGCCCCCAAGCGACACCTAACCAATCTAGGAGACACCACTCTCAAAAGGTAATAGACGGTGTGTTGATGATGAACTCCTTGCTCTTGTGCTTCAAATGATAGTCTCCCCAACACTCAACTCTCTCTCTCACACACACACAGATTTGGCTATTGTGGAAGAAGGATTTGAGTGGAAAGCAACTTGCGGAAGGCTAGAAATCAAGGTTCAAATGGTAGGAATGGAAACTCTTGATCTCAACACATGAGTAGGTGGCTCTCTCTCAGAAAATGAATGATGGAAGTGTAGGCACGTTCTGATGGCTCTCTTCAATGAGGAAGAAGGGGTGGAGGGGTATATATAGCCTCCACATAAAATTCAACCGTTACACACTTTTGACCCATCTCGGTGGCACCAATCTGTGTAAAAAATTGAACATTAGGAATCTCGATGGGACCGATAGGAACAACTCGGTGGGATCAATGTGCATGGACTTAGGGCAAACCTCATCTTAGTGTCGCCGATCGCATCATCTCGGTGAGACCAAAGTGAAGCATCAAGGCAACAGAGAATCAGTCAAGCCATCTCGGTGGGACCGATTGCAACATCTTGGTGAGACTGAAGTGATTGCAACAAGTCACAGAGAGCTGGCAAGGCCATCTCGGTAGGACCGAGATCCATATCGGTAGAACCGAATTGTTGGGGTTTTGGCAGTGGCTATGTCTAGATAAACTCGGTGGCTCCAGGTAGGAAATATCGGTGGGCCAAGTTGGGAATTAGGGTTTGGACATATTTGGATAGAGAAAGTGGTTGAGGGTTTTGGAGCAATATAAGCGCTTGAGCAACAAGATCATTAAGCAACACCTCATCCCCTTCTAATAGTATTGGCTTTCCTATGGACTCAATGTGATCTTGGATCACTTAAACAAAAATGTAGAGTCTTGAGCTTTTGCCAATCCTTGTCCTTATCATTTTGAGGGGTCCACATCTCTAGTAAATGCCATGCCAATCATTGAACATCCTAAAATGTTTATCTTAAATGGACATTAGTTCAATGAGATATATGTTGTTATGAATTATCAAAACCACCCGGGGATTAGTTGTACTTTCACAAGCCCTTCCTTGTGGAGAAGATTCCTCTTGGTATGCAAGACCTCCCTTTGGTGAAGATTCCTCTTGGAATCCAAGGCCTCCATCTCTTAAGATATTGGGATGGATTAATTACTTGATAACTTTTGCCTTTGATTTGTTGGATCAAACTGCGCCTCCTATATGTTCACTCTTGGTTATAGATGAGTAGTTAGTGCTGAATCTTGTCTCCTTTATGTGTTTTCCTTCTGGATCTTTGTTCTTATTGTGTTCTTCCTAAAATACACCTCCAATTCTTGAATATCGGCCAACCGTATGAGTTCCAACATAGTATTTGGTATGAAGAGCAAACTTTCCACGAATTGGATCCCCTATCCCCATTTGCTAGCCCCTTTTTTGCCCAATTTCGAAAATCCGCACCGCCATGCCCAATTTCAAGTGATTTTGTTGGATTTCATGAGAATTGGTCGGTTTTGATCCATGGATCAATCCCAAAACTAGTTGATCGACCTTCCTTTACATGGATTTGGCCTAATTTGTTCCTTTTCCCAACCATTTTTACCTCAAAAAAGGAGTTCTTCCGTTCGGACCCTGTTCTTGACCTCAAAGACCCCCCTACCTCGGAGACCCTTTGAGTGGTATGCTCTCTAGACAACCCGGAGCTATTTCCCCTTTGACACCGATGCTCTGGTCTCCAAAATTTTAACCAATGTTTCTTCACCGCTCTGGTCGTAACTTCCACATCTAGACTCAGATTTTGGTATTCTTGGGACCATTTTGAAGCTATAGGCATGCTTAAGATAATAACATTGATTTCCCTATCATTTGGTTGAGAACATTTTTGAAGAAATTCGTCAAAATCAAAATCCCTAACAAGCTCGGTTTGTCGTTTCGTTCGATCATATTTGGATTTTTTGCATGACCTGATCATATTGGGATTGACCATTGGAACCCTCTACATTGAATTTGACTATGTATATCGCCCTCGAATACGTCATTGGCAACGAACACTTAATCCTTTTGACATCTTTGCCAAAAGCAAGGCTAATACATTCTGGCTTCATCAAGGGTAAAGGTCACATGAAGTATCCATTTTGTCGTAAACTTACTCTTCTTTTGTCAATGCATTTGATAGTTCTTTGTCCCAGAAATGCGCAGGGGCACGCAAGTGTGAGGGCACTCGCCTGCCTAGTCCTTTTGCCCGCTCGTTTGACCTCATGATTCGTGCAATAGTTCAATCCCGCACGAGAGCACAGTAAAAAATCCCACAAGAAGTTTTAAGTTTCAATGATGAAACTTACCGTTTTTTGCATCTAAAACTGCCAAGTTCCAACCAGCTTCAGAGATATAATTTCAAGCAAATTTTTTTGTCAGTCGTAGACACAAAATGATTGCCAACATTCGCCGAGATGAACATTGAGATACGTACAAGGTTGAAAGAGCAAATGGATGAGTTACACACCATAATTACCAACCACAAGTCCAGCACTTTGACTTCACACTGCCCTGGAAGGTCATCAAATTCCCACGCTCGGAGCACTCCTCATCATCAAGTTCACACTAATCAAGACGAAACCACCACCCTGAGGTACTGGAGCCCAAGCAAGATCTACCTCACCTGGCAATAATGGGCTACAAGAATGTCTACTTGATTGTGGGTGACAGGACCGTGAAGCTCACAAACATCATGATCGTGAAGCACATGACCAAGCACAACATGATCGTCGAGAAGAGGTGCAAAGTTTGCGAGACGAAGCTCATCAAGCTCAACCCGCACGCCAAGACGGAGAAGCTCATCACACGGAACAAGCAGGCATTGCGCTACAAGCTCCACAATGCATGCCGCATCGTGGCACAAGCTTGTCAAGAATGTGAAGCGCATTGAGCGGAGCAACAATGTATTGATCAACAAGACCAATGCATGCCGCCTAGCGGTGCAAGCTAGTCAAGAATGTGAAGTGCATTGAGCGGAGCAACAATGTATTGATCAACAAGACCAAGACCGTCACAATGCGGACGAAGCTCGCCGAGAACACCAAGAAGAACGTCATGTGGCCAATGAAGCTCAGCTTGAGCACCTCTGATGCTATGAAGATCGTGTTGGGAGTCCACCCCCTCTTTGACAGGGACTCTATTTTTGTAAGGATGTCTGAGGGAGTCCGGGATTAGGGGTCTCTGGACAGCCGGACTATATCCTTTGGCCGGACTGTTGGACTATGAAGATACAAGATTGAAGACTTCGTCCCGTGTCCGGATGGGACTCTACTTGGTGTGGAAGGCAAGCTAGGCAATACGGATATGTATATCTCCTCCTTTGTAACCAACCTTGTGTAACCCTAGCCCCCTCCGGTGTCTATATAAACCGTAGGGTTTTAGTCCGTAGGACGACAACAATCATACCATAGGCTAGCTTCTAGGGTTTAGCCTCTCCGATCTCATGGTAGATCAACTCTTGTAATACCCATATCATCAAGAATAAATCAAGCAGGACGTAGGGTTTTACCTCCATCAAGAGGGCCCGAACCTGGGTAAAACATCGTGTCCCCTGCCTCCTGTTACCATCCGCCTTAGACGCACAGTTCGGGACCCCCTACCCGAGATCCGCCGGTTTTGACACCGACATTGGTGCTTTCATTGAGAGTTCCTCTGTGTCGTCGCCGTTAGGCTTGATGGCTCCTACGATCATCGATAGCGATGCAGTCCAGGGTGAGACTTTTCTCCCCGGACAGATCTTTGTGTTCGGCAGCTTCGCACTGCGGGCCAACTCGCTTGGCCATCTGGAGCAGATCGAAAGTTATGCCCCTGGCCACCAGGTCAGGTTTGGAAGCTTAAACTACATGGCCGATATCCGCGGAGACTTGATCTTCGACGGATTCGAGCCCCTGCCTTGTGCGTCACACGGTCACGATGAGTACGATTTAGCTCTACCATCGGACAGTGTTCAGGAGATCGCACCGGCAGCCGCTCCGATCCTCAAATCGGAGCCAGTTGCGCCGTCCATGGATGGGTGGATGGACCCCGCTACGGAGGCCTTATCCTCAGCGGCAATCGAGCCAAACATCGACCTTACCCTTCACGAGAGCCGTGTTGTCAAACTGCCGGATCCTTCTCCGGCCACGGACTCCGAACCGCCTGCGCCCGTTCCTAGCGAATCCGATTGGGCGCCGATCATGGAGTTTACCTCCGCGGATATTTTTCAGCACTCGCCCTTTGGCGACATACTAAACTCATTAAGGTCTCTCTCCTTGTCAAGAGGATCCTGGCCGAACTATGTCCGGCAGGATTGGGATGCGGATGACAAAGAAATTCGCTGCCCACCCACCACCCACTTAGTAGCCACTGTCGACGACTTAACCGACATGCTCGACTTCGACTCCGAAGACATCGGCGGTATGGACGACGATGCGGGAGACGAAGAGGAACCACTGCCCACAGGGCACTGGACAGCCACCTCATCATACGATATATACATGGTGGACACACCCAAAGAAGGCAATGGCGATGAGACAGCGGAGGATGACCCCTCCAAGAAGCAACCCAAGCGCCGACATCAGCGGCGCCGCTCTAAGTCCCGCCAAAGCAAAAGTGGTGATACCGGCACAGGAGATAATAGCACTCCGGATAGTGCCGAAGATGGCAATAATCCCCTCCAGCACGATTTAGGGCAGGAGGATGGAGAGGCCAGCCCTCCTGAGAGAGTGGCAGATGAGGAGGATGATAATTACATGCCTCCCTCCGAAGACGAGGCAAGCCTCAACGATGACGAATTCGTCGTGCCAGAGGATCCCGTCGAACAAGAGCGCTTTAAGCGCCGGCTTATAGCCACGGCAAATAGCCTTAAGAAGAAGCAGCACCAGCTCCAAGCTAATCAAGATCTGCTAGCTGACAGATGGACTAAAGTCCTGGCGGCCGAGGAATATAAACTCGAACGCCCCTCCAAGAGTTACCCAAAATGCAGGTTGCTACCCCGACTGGAGGAAGAAGCGTATGACGCGGCTGACCAGCCACCTCGTGGCCGCGACAGAGAGGCATTCCAGCCAAAAGCTCAGCCTGCACCCCGACGCCATTCAAATAAAAAGGCATGGGGAAACACGCCAGACCTGCGAGACGTATTGGAGGACAAAGAAAAACATGCGAGATCGATCTACGGATCACGAGGGTGCGCCACTACACGAGACGATAATCGTCACGCCGGATACAGTAAAAGTAAATCCGGCCGGGCCGAGCACAGCGGGCAAGACTCATTGGAGCTGCGTCGCGATATAGCCCAGTACAAAGGCGCCGCACACCCCTTATGCTTCACAGACGAAGTAATGGATCATCAAATCCCAGAGGCTTTCAAACCCGTAAATATAGAATCATACGACGGCACAACAGATCCCGCGGTATGGATCGAGGATTTCCTCCTGCATATCCACATGGCACGCGGTGATGATCTACACGCCGTTAAATACCTCCCACTCAAACTCAAAGGACCAGCTCGGCATTGGCTCAATAGCTTGCCAGCAGAGTCCATTGGCTGTTGGGAAGACCTGGAAGCCGTATTCCTCGACAACTTTCAGGGCACTTATGTGCGACCACCAGATGCCGATGACTTGAGCCACATAATTCAGCAGTCAGAGGAATCGGCCAGGCAATTCTGGACACGGTTCCTAACAAAGAAAAATCAAATCGTCGACTGTCCGGATGCAGAGGTCCTAGCAGTTTTCAAGCACAACATCCGCAACGAGTGGCTAGCCCGGCACCTTGGTCAGGAAAAGCCAATATCTATGGCAGCCCTCACGACACTCATGACCCGCTTTTGTGCGGGAGAAGACAGCTGGCTGGCTCGCAGTAGTAACATATCAAAGAACCATGGTACTTCGGATACCAAGGACGGCAATAGCAGGTCACGTCGCAACAAACATAAGTGCCGTATTAACAGCGACAATACCGAGGATACGGCAGTCAATGCCGGATTCAAAGGCTCTAAACCCGGTCAGCGGAAAAAGCCATTCAAAAGAAGCACTCCGGGCCCGTCCAGTTTGGACCGTATACTCGATCGCTCGTGTCAAATACACGGCACCCCGACAAGCCAGCCAACCACACCAACAGGGATTGTTGGGTGTTCAAGCAGGTCGGCAAGTTAATTGCCGAAAACAAAGATAAGGGGCCACATAGCGATGACGAGGAGGAGCCCCGGCAGCCGAATACTGGAGGACAGAAGAGGTTCCCCCCACAAGTGCGGACGGTGAACATGATATACGCAACCCACATCCCCAAGAGGGAGCGGAAGCGTGCGCTCAGGGACGTATATGCGTTGGAGCCAGTCGCCCCAAAGTTCAACCCATGGTCCTCCTGTCCGATCACCTTCGATCGCAGGGACCACCCCACTAGTATCCGTCATGGCGGATTCGCCGCACTGGTCCTAGACCCAATCATTGACAGATTTCACCTCACTCGAGTCCTTATGGATGGCGGCAGCAGTCTGAACCTGCTTTATCAGGACACGGTGCGCAAAATGGGTATAGACCCCTCAAGGATCAAACCCACAAAAACGACCTTCAAAGGCGTCATACCAGGTGTAGAGGCCCACTGCACAGGCTCAGTCACACTGGAAGTGGTCTTCGGATCTCCGGATAACTTCTGAAGCAAAGAGTTAATCTTCGACATAGTCCCGTTCCGCAGTGGCTACCATGCACTGCTCGGGCGAACCACATTTGCAAGATTCAATGCGGTACCGCATTATGCATACCTCAAACTCAAGATGCCAGGACCTCGAGGGGTCATTACAGTTAATGGAAACACAGAGCGCTCTGTCCGAACGGAGGAGCACACCGCGGCCCTTGCAGCAGAAGCACAAAGCAGCCTCTTAAGGCAATCCACTAGTTCGGCGATTAAGGACCCAGACAACTTCAAGCGCACCCGGAGTAATCGACAACTGGACCGCCTGGCACGTTCCGAGCTCGCATAGCAATGCGGCCCCCGCCCCGGTCCTAGCCAAACGGCAAAACTCGTGCCACGCGTACATAATTACGCATTAAAAATACCATGGGCACAGGCAGGGAATGGGGCACGACTACGGCACGCCCCAAGACACGGCTTAAACCGCACTAGGGGCTTCGCGCTTTGTTATTTTTCTCTCTTTCAGGACATTAATATCTGGAAACCCTGTCCGGCAGCATGATTGCCGAACACATGATGCAGCAACCAAGGAGGCAGAAAGCTACATCACACCATGGAACTCCCAGGTGGATTACGATAACGAGTGAAATACTTGCTTTAATATTATTCCTCAGCTTGCCCTTGGAGGGGACATAGTCCTACTTTTTGCTTATCGCACTACCTGTATCATTCTGCTTTAACGCACGTTTTTGAATAAACAATGCATTGCATTAAGGCTTTTATAGCATTCTTCTTTTTTATGTATATATGTTCAGTCATGACATTTAGCACCCGTACACTTTGGTACGGCCAACACGCCAGGGGCTCAAGCACCGATAACACGGCGTGAGAAGTCCGAACACTTTCACAAGTGCGGCACTCCGAACTTATAGCATTATATGCATCAGCTCCGAATCATGTCTTTGGTCAATAGTTGGGTTTGCCCGGCTCCCATGTTTTGGTACCTTACGTTCCGCTATATCGGCTAAGGTAGCACTGGGAGAACTACTGCGATTGTGCCCCGGCTCTGCTGGGCTAAGCACCTCAGTAGAGAAAGCTAAAACCGACTGTCATGATAGGGCGAGAGACTGGTCGCTGTTCGAGAGGTTTCGAGTCCCTAAAGGCTTATGCCGCTTAGAGCGAGGAGTCGGCCCTGTCCGGCTTAAGGCGTGTATCGCGCCTCGAATTCGGCCTTCCGAATACTAGGGGCTTCGCCGAAATTTAAAATTATAGAATTCTATGGCTAAGTGAGAGTGATAACACATTATAGTTTGTTTGCCTTGTTCGTTGTGCTGAGCACCTCCCTCGAAGGACCCAACAATGGGAACAAGAGTGCTCAGGTTTATCCCGAACACCCCAGCACTCGTGGCGTGGGGGCAGAAGCCGACGACTAGCCATCTCTCAGATTTGATAAACAGCCGAACATAAGGTAATATTTTAAATTCAAACAAGCATTACATAGCGCATATGAACAAGTTTTCATAAATACAGGATTACACGAGCGAATTTACTCGAATATTATATCTTTTGTACACTCATCCACTACGAGACGAGCACCCTTCAGGACACCCTCATAGTACATCTCGGGGTGGCGATGCTCCTTGCCCTTCGGTGGCCCTTCCTTAATCAGCTTCACGGCGTCCAGCTTGGCCCATTGCACCTTCACACGGGCGAAATCCCGGCGTGCACCTTCGATGCAGACGGACCGCTCGATGACTTCCAGCCATGGGCAGGCATTCACAAGCCGCCTCACCAGGCCGAAGTAGCTGTTGGGAAGGGCGTCGCCAGGCCACATCCAGACTATAAAGCCCTTCATGGCCTGTTCGGACGCCTTGTGCAGCTCGACCAGTTGCTTCAGCTGGTCGCTCAGAGGCATCGGGTGTTCGGTCCCAGTATACTGAGACCAGAATAGCTTCTCTGTTGAGCTTCCCTCCTCGGCCTGGTAAAACTGTGCGGCATCCGACACGCTGCGGGGCAAATCTGCGAATGCTCCTGGAGATCTCCGGATTCAGGTAAGTAACAGGTAATTTACTTTCACATGCTTGCTTTGCACATAGAATGCTTTACCCGCCGCTATCTTCTTCATCGCATCAATCTCCTGGAGGGCCTTTTGGGCTTCAGCCTTGGCATTCTTTGCGCTCTCAAGGGCCGCGGCAAACTCGGACTCTCGCGTCTTCAAGTCAAGCTCCAACGCCTCGTGCTTCGTCACGAGAGCGTGGAGCTCTTGCTGCACCTCGCCCACCCGTGCCTCATGCCTTTCCTGCTCGGTGCACTCCTTGGCCGCTTTGTTTTCGGCCTTGGATAGCGCTTGCTTCAGGGTCGCCACCTCGGTCGTGGCCCCTGGCAAACTTACGATGATCTTGTTATTTTGCAATCGCATTCTCTTTATACATATCCATAGACTAGGTACTACTTACCTTTGTTCTCCTCGAGCTGCCTGTTGGCAAGGCCGAGCTCGTCCTTGGACCCTTTAAGGTCCTGCTTCAGTGTGGCGACCTCCGCAGTTAGTGAGGCACAGGCTAGCAGCGAAGCCTGCATACGCATATTGACATACTTATATTAGACTCCTGCGATATTGTTTGATCCTCCGTTCGGCTTTTCTTTGTGAACACCGAACAGAGCATCAGGGGCTACTGTCTATGCAGTAATATTTTTCCCCATATTTCAAAAACTTACCTCAAAGCCTGTTAGAAGGCTGGCACAGGCTTCAGTCAGTCCGCTCTTGGCGGACTGAACCTTCTGGACCACTGCACTCATAATAGTGCGGTGCTCTTCATCGATGGAAGCACTGTGAAGCGCTCCCAGCAGATTGTCCGGTGCCTCTGGATGGACAGAGGTCACCGGCCCAGGCGTCTTGCCCCTTTTGGAAGGAGGCCGCCTGCCCGAGTCCGGAACCACTGGAGGTTCCGGCGCGGTGTTCGGCTGAGGCACCTCCGGGACTGTCTCCTCTCGACCCGGTGCCTCTTGAGACAATACCTCGGCATTATCCGTAGGGAAAGGGGAGGTGGCGATCGGAAGTGGATCGCTATCCATATCCGACGAGCCCAGGGAGCCGTCCAACGATACGTCGATACGGGCTCGTGGCGGTCTGCATAGTCATAATTCGGCGTTAGGAGAGGCAGTGCGACAAAGGTATGCTATGAGTTACTCTGGCATCCGAATACTTACGACTTCGCCAGGGGCTTGACCCTGAGCAGCCACTCGTCTTCGCCTTCGGTGGCGGTGGTGGAGTAGTCCGGAAGGAGAGTCCTTCCCTTCTTGGACCCTTCGGCCTCCCCAGTTGGGGCGACCTTCCTTTTCTTGTCTTCCCCGACTGGAGAGGGAGCATCTTCATCTTCCTCCTCGTCTTCGGGGGAGGAGTGCGTCGCGGAGTTATCGGACGATGATTCCGATACCACCTGGCGCCGGGAACTCTTTCGGGTTCCCTTGGCCTTCTTGATCTTCCCCGACACCTCATAAGGAGCCGGGGTCAACATCTCCATCAGGAGATCGTCCGCGGTGTCTTCGGGCAGGGGGGCCGGACAGTTGATCTGCTCCGATGCTTCCACCCAGTCCTGTCAAAGGCATGAGAGCTCAGACCCCGCACATAGTTAAGCTATGGGAAATGAATATCCTACCAGATATGTAGAACTTACCGGATTCGCAGGGCGCTTCGCGCTTAGCCCGCGGTCCTCGGTAAGAGAGGGAGGGACCTCGGCGCCCTTGAACAGCACCCTCCAGACGTCTTTGTGCGTCGTGTCGAAGAGCTCGCTCAAAGTTCGGTGCTGGGCCGGGTCGAACTCCCACAAGTTGAAGTCCCGTTGTTGACACGGGAGGATCCGGCGGATGAGCATGACTTGGACTATGTTGACAAGCTTGAGTTTCTTGCTTGCCATGTTCCGGATACATTTCTGGAGTCCGTCCAGCTCTACCGATGAACCCCACGATAGGCCCTTCTCTTTCCAGGAAGTGAGCCGTGTAGGGAATCCGGATCGGAACTCGGGGGCAGCCACCCAGTTGGTGTCGCGCGGCTCGGTGATGTAGAATCATGTCGATTGCCACCCCTTTATGGTCTCCACGAAGGAGCCTTCGAGCCATATAACATTGGGCATCTTGCCCACCATGGCTCCGCCGCATTCTTCTTGTTGGCCGCCCACCACCTTCGGCTTGATATTGAAGGTCTTCAGCCACTGACCAAAGTGGGGACGGATGCGGAGAAATGCCTCACAGACGACGATGAACGCCGAAATGTTGAGGATGAAGTTCGGGGCCAGATCATGAAAGTCCAGCCCGTAGTAGAACATGAGACCACGGACGAATGGATGAAGGGGAAACCCCAGTCCGCAGAGGAAGTGGTGGAGGAAAACTACCCTCTCATGAGGTTCTGGGGTAGGGACGATCTGCCCCGCAGCGGGCAGCCGATGCGCGATATTCGCGGCTAAGTATCCGGCTCCGCGCAGCTTTTTGATGTGTTCCTCCGTAACGGAGGAAGCCATCCACTTCCCTCCCGCTCCGGACATGTTTGGAGGAGGTTGAGGAGAAAGATGCGGACTTGGGCGTTGGGGCTTGAGTGCGCAAGACGGATGAGCAAGGAGGAAGAAGGCGTGGGTAGAGAAAGGTTAAACCTTATCCCTTTATAAGGGCGGCCGAAACTGTGCGCCCCCACTAGCCTGGTAAAACTCGCTTATCCCCCAAGCGCCATAATCGATGGCGCGGTTGGGTTACCCACGCCCGTATTGACGAGAATCCCGTAATAAGGGGAACACGATCTCTGCTTTGACAAGACGTGTCAAGAAACTGCCTCGCGTTATGTGCGGGGCTAGTTAAAGAAAACGGTTCGAATAATCACCGGGCCATGATAAAACGTCACGTTGACAAAACGAGTCAGCAGATTAGATTTGTGGAAATATTATTCTTTCTACGGTGGTATGTGGAACTTATTTTGCAGGATCGGACACTATCCTTGTATTCAGATTCTTCTTGGGTGTATTCGGTGGAGGAACCCGTCTTGCAATGCAAAAGACAACACTGCGCGCCGGACTCATCGTCATTGAAGCCTGGTTCAGGGGCTACTGAGGGAGTCCGGGATTAGGGGTCTCCGGACAGCCGGCCTATATCCTTTGGCCGGACTGTTGGACTATGAAGATACAAGATTGAAGATTTCGTCCCGTGTCCGGATGGGACTCTACTTGGCGTGGAAGGCAAGCTAGGCAATACGGATATGTATATCTCCTCCTTTGTAACCGACCTTGTGTAACCCTAGCCCCCTCCGGTGTCTATATAAACCGGAGGGTTTTAGTCCGTAGGACGACAACAATCATACCATAGGCTAGTTTCTAGGGTTTAGCCTCTCCGATCTCGTGGTAGATCAACTCTTGTAATACCCATATCATTAAGAATAAATCAAGCAGGACGTAGGGTTTTACCTCCATCAAGAGGGTCCGAACCTGGGTAAAACATCGTGTCCCCTGCCTCCTGTTACCATCCACCTTAGACGCACAGTTCGGGACCCCCTACCCGAGATCCGCCGGTTTTGACACCGACAATGTCATTTGTAAAATATACTAACAAGTACGCGTAATTACTAAATATCTATACCTACTAATAAAGTACGAATTGCTTATACCCGTTTACCGTCAGCATTCTTATAGAAACCCCCCTTTGTTTTTAGGTCATTAACCCGCCATCCACATTTAAGTGAGAGAACAAACTATTTTTACTATTTTACAAAGAACCCTCTCCCTTTTCTAATAAATAAATTGCACTCCACCATTAAGTGACATAAAAGGAATCGTTTTGCATTTTAGCGTAAAACCCCCTACTATTTTTGTAATCAACCCGTAGTCCATCTAGAACAAATATTACTTTTTTAATTTTCTTTGGAAATGGGGCGTACCCCCGGCCTCTGCATCATAATGATGCATGCAGCCATCTTATTAAAGAGTCTTGAAGTAGCATAAATTCATAAAAGTATTACAGCTCGCAAGCGGAGCAAAACAAAGAAAATAAAGTACATGCTCAAAATCACAACCGGTAAGGCAAAGTAAAGGATAAGCTCCCCAGACTCCTATCCTGTTATGCGACCGCTATTCGAACCGGTTGAATATAGCCCGTGCTAACATCTCCCACTGATTGCACCCAGTAACCAAAGGCTCCCTGGAATCCATATAAGTGAGTAACAAATAATACTTTTTAAAATACCCATATCTTTTAAACCCTAACTCTAATTTTAACATGTTATATATAAAATTTGATTAAAATATGTGTACAATATGAATATAATGTTATTTTACATGTTAAATATTTTAAAAATGTTATTTAGGGTGCAACCTTAATTAATAGTGCACGATTCATCTTTCTTTTGTACCGACAGCAACCCGAATTGCAATGAACAACTCATCAAAGCCAAATTGAAGACGAATGAAACCATCGATAACTGTGTATGTACGCCTCGGCAAAATCTTACATGAAAAAAGCAAATTTCTCATTTTATGTCGAGAGAGACGCCTCGGCAAGACCTATTGGAGTCTTAGTCATGGTTATTGGGTTAGGGCCATGTGGTATTTTTCTTCTCCCGCTACAATGCACCGACTCATTTACCACTAGTATAATAATAAAATCAACATTAATTGTGCCCAGTGCTATATTACAAGAATGCACATGTACATTCCAAATAAATATATCAATAACTCGGATGTACAACATGCTTTCAGAAAGGAACATATAAATATATGAACGTCATGAACCGGAAAAATGCAAATTTGTTCTTATCCAACATGCAACCCTTTGTTTAAAATAAACAATAGTGGGGCTTAAACCTAGAGGCTAGAGATGGACGTGGGATTCTAAACATTTATTGTTGCTTTTCGTGCGTGCAAATGATGGAGACATCATTGCGGAGTTATTTATAGTGGACAAAAGATGATTCCGGATAGCTATGCAGGGAACATACGTACAACCTGGATGGAACCTATCCATCTCACAACCTTTACCTTGGAATCTATAAGAGACAGATAGAGACCTACGGTAGCATTTCTAAACCTAGGTGCATCTGCTTCAATGCGTGTAAATTCAGAAATAAATAGCAAAAAAATTCAAATATTTTAAACTTTTGGACACCAAAGATGCCTGAACTTCGCTAGGTGCTTGCAGATTTTGGTGGCGAGATGACATCGCAGGAGCTTGGTACAGAAATAACAAAATCGGATCTTACAAATAACACATTTTAGAGCTCCGATTTTGTTTTTCCTCGATGGGGTTCCTGCCGAAGTCATCTCGGCACAAATTTCAAGTACCTAGATAATTCGGGCATTTTTTTTTTGCGGTTGAAGATAATTCGAGCATTTTATTCTCAAGAAATTTCGTTTCGTTCAATTACTGTTCACCCAGGAGTAGATGAGCTAAATCTCAGCTATGAATTAACGCTTACAATTAGGAATATAAGAAAGTAGCAATATTGAAGTGACATATACATAGAATGAGAGCAAAAGTATAGTTCGTGGCTACTAGATCGTAAGTAAACCTTTTTCAAGATCACGTCATATTTTAAAGTACTTCCATAATCGCTCTTTGATTTAGTAATTATTACTCCTTTTATTTTTTTCACTGTCAAGAGATATAAATTGCAACTGGAACCAATATCCTCTGCTCTGTCTTCATATCGTACCTAAATATAGATCTCCAAAAAATAAGTGACCTAGTAAATGGAACTCATTTTCTTGACCAAAAAAAAATGGAACTGATTCACTTGCTAGGTAAAGCTAAAATTCCACTAGACCGTGCATTCAGATGTGCAACTAGATCAGCAGGCGAGCACCACGAAGTTTCGCAAAAGCATTGCATGGTAACTTTATCTAAAAGGAAACCTTGGGGTAAAGTGGATGCGACAAACCTGAAACTTCAGCTTTGCAAGTGTCAGCAATCTCGTCTGCTGAAGTGTCAGCAAGCTCGTCTGCTTCACACCTGTACATGCATGATCCGAATGCTTGCACACGTGTATGTGAGTGTGTGTCATTCAGCTCATACAAATCCATAACATTGTCTATAGCTTCATCGCCAAGGATTTGTATGAGCTGGTGTCACCACTGATGGTGTGTGATATCACCACTGGATTTGGGCCTTGACAACGTTTCATTATGCGCTGGGAATCATCCAGAGACCAGAGTGTACATCTAAAAGCTTGTGGATCGTGACAGAGTGCTGCCATGTATGGATAACGCAGAGACTCTTCAGAGTGTTTAAACAGACAATCTAGTCAAGTTCTCTAAAAGATGGATCAATAATGGACATGTAAAAAGGAAAGGATCATATCTATAGAACAACTGGTTGGGGGAGTAAATGTACAAACCCAGCACTTGAGCTTAAATCCTCACAGAGACGATTTTAGGTTCCTATTTATTCTTGAGGACCAGCCTTTCCTGGTATGGTTTATCTAGAGGACCAGAGCGGGGAAGCTCTCTCCTCCCCTCCTTCCACCGCCGCAGGGCTAAGCCCAGGGGCCGATGGCGGTGGTGGGGTATCTCCTTCCTGACTTGCGATGAAGGGGTGGGGCGGGACCTCCTCCGGCGAGGAGGCGCGGCCGCGATCTGGATCATGGCGGCGTGGCGGCTTGCTCCAGGCGGCAGCGTGGCCGTCTGGTGGCAGGCCGGTGGCGGTGGCGTGGAGGACTTGGCTGGGCAGATCGGGCCGGGTGCATGCGGCGGTGGCCTCCGGTCATGGCCTGGCCAGGGTGGTCTCCTCGCTGCATGTTGTGAATGCCGAGGCGATGGCAGCCGGTGAGGCCCAGGTCGTCCTCGGCTGCACAGCGCAGAACTGCTCCGGTGGTCTGGCGGCTTCGTTCCCAGTTCCCTTGCGGTACAGGGACGGTGAAGAGCATGCTTGGGATTCATCCTAACGGCTCTTCCGGCATGGCGCGGTGGAGTGGCAGCCCTCCCTCCATGCTAAAGTGGTGACGCCCTTCCGCAGTGGTCAGACCGTCAGAATATACTGCGGTGGCAGTGCGGCTGTGGATAATCATCAGATTTGGACGGCCAGATCCGGGGCTTTGAAGGTGGTCTTGCAGATGCACAGTTGTCTGTTGGAGTCTCGTGCGGCAGATCCGAGTGAAGATCTTGTCTTCAGCAGCTGGCCGAAGCCGATGATGGCGACGCCATGGCGCCATTTCCTTATTGAAGGCATCATCGAGGTGAAGCTCCCAACTCCTCCCGCTACCTCCGGGGGAAACCCAAGAGCAGTCAATCGGATGACGGCGGCGCCCTTGTGTAGTTCCCTCCTTGGGGGCATCATTCTTGAAGGTGTGCATTGGCTTGAGGGACCAGTGGACGGTTCCAGCGGTGGAGCGGCGTTCCATGTGACGCATTGACGACGTGGTCTTAGCGGCGTGACGCTGCAAGGTCTTGGCGACGAATGTGTGATGATGGACGCGCGTAGGGAGGAGGCGTTGACTGGCGCCATGGGGGCGTCAACGGCAAACCTGGCAAGGTCGATGCGTCAGTACCTGCTCTGAAGATGGATCGGTGGATGACGGCAGCGGCGACCTCTGAGAGTGTGTGGGACCAGTGTGTGCCCCAGACCCGGTATGAGGCTTGGTTGGGACCTCCGGTTTTAGATGTTAGGCTTTGGTGCGAGGTTTGTTTAGTATTTGGCTTGGACAATCGGCACCCTGCATCAAGTGGATAGAAGTAGCGACAGATGATGGCTTCAAACATACTGATGTATTACTTTGTAAGGTCTTTGTGAATAATTAATAAAATGACTGCATGCATCGCCCAGATGCAGAGGCCGGGGTCATCCTCCTTTTAAAAAAAATTATAGAACAACAACTTCTACTTAAAAAGGGGTGAACTTTATCTTTCTAAGGGCAGCCCGGTTCATGTAACTTCTACTTGCGCTGAGGGGTGAACTATATCTTCCTACCAAAGTAAAAAAATCATGCAAGTCTCAGTGATGCAAAATCTGTGGTAAAAAGGCATATTTGTTTAACCAAGGCATCCTCCATATGTTTGTATTTCAGGTTCTTCTCTCCAGATGCGGAGTGCTGGCAAGGCGGTTCATCTCTGCATGCGAAGCACAGCTTTGTTAGATTCGAACAAACAAATACCTGTTCCCGCAGGAAATGTGGCTAAAGGGAGAGAGAGGCTGCCACGAAATGTGGAAAGGAGGAGGGCATCCTAGTCTCAAGGGCACATCTATTATATCAAATAAAAATTAAAAGTGGAGTTTTGAGGCCGCTGCTTTTGCTTCTCTTTGTGCCCTTCACTTTGATCCAAGAGTCAAGAGCCAAAAGTTCTGCCAAACAAATGCTCATTTTGGCACTTCTGACTGTTCACTTGTTTGCCTTCTCGCCTTTTGTGCCATTATAGTTGCCTGAATAGTCGACAGAAATGAAAAAACAAACAGAAAACTTTGTTTTTGCCACGTAGCCAAACCGGAGTCTTCGTTGTGAGGCAAACAAGCTGGGTGATGGACAGTAGAGAAAGGAAGAAACTCCCCAAGGTGCAACATGAGAAATATCCAGGTCAGTGGAAAAACAAACTTCCCAAGAAATACGGTGTTATATGTTGATCATCTAAGGTATATTTGCATTTGTACATTTTGACTATGCAGCTGACCTCATTATATTTTTTTGACGATGTAGTGTACACATCTGTATTTGTAAGTGGCGGCATAAACGAAAGGGAGCAGATCCACATTCTATCCGAAGTTATCGTCAAAGAAAGTTACTCCCTCCGTCCCATAATATAAATCGTTTTTCAAGTTATATTAAGCTAGTCTCATCTAGATAGATTTAGAAAATTGTTTAAGAGTTTCAATAGTGAAGCGTACCTTTCGTGGCAGAGTCAGCAATGAATCTTCTGCAGAAAACAGAGTTCCATCCACCTTTCTCATGCATGCACTTGCCTTGGTCTGCGACAAAAGTTGCAGGAACGCAACTTTCTCAAAAACGTGTTCACAAAGAGTAAATAAGTGAGAACTAGGATGACCACAACTTAGAAAAGGAACTGACCATCATGCCATGTTTCACTCCATTAGACTATTTCATGCATTCCCAGATAGTATCAGTTTAGGTTTAATGATACATAGAGATAGCTGAATTCGATATATGAGAGAGTAATATCGTTAGGAAATATATCTTTATTGAGCATCTGTTTTCAACCCACTTCAAGGCATACAATCATTACACAACACACGCATTCAACACACTTCCAAGAGGCTCGTTGGCCCGCCTGCAGAATGTTCGATCAAGAGTACGCCGCTTATGCAGATCTTCTGGTAAGCTGATCCTTTGAAGTGCTCTCAAATATCTTGTCTGCATTGCCCACCTCAAAACCATCGCGCCTGTGGTGTTCCTTGACCTTCAGAAAGTAAGAAAGCAGTATAATTTCACTAGCAGATTAGGGGGCAACTAAATACTGGCCGAGTAATACTACAGCGTATATATCCTATGCAGGAGAGTGTACTAAGTACTACCATTATACCATTAATAAATACTCTGATGATAGTATTAAGTAACCTACAACCCTCATTAAAAAGGGAGATGGGACATTATTACTAAGTCGGCACAGGGGAACATAAACATTACAGATGCAAAGTCGCAGTGATGCTCATCTTGACGCTTGGAAGTACACTTTCCAAGTATGGATTATGAAGGAAAGAAAACAGACGAGTACGGAATAATCGATACATTCGTGACAAATTGTGCAAACCTCTTCATCTTGCAAATCTCTGAACTGTGGAAGTGGCAGCCGTTCAGCAAATTCAATATAGGAACGTGGAATAGATTCAGTGATTCCATCCGCAAAAGTAAATAATGATGAATCAGCAACAGTTGAGCTTTGCTGGAGGAGACCGTCAGGACTCACTGTTGAATTATACAGGGAAAGAACATGTAAATCAGTTTCTATTGAAACCGTGGTACAATAATTAAGTTACATGTATCCTTCAGCTAATAGCTATTCTAAGAGGTCGCACATAATAGATAGATAGAAAGTATGTCAAATAAATGCAAAGAAACAAGTGATCTTATGTCCATGAAAAGCTATTATTTGAGATCTAGCTAACAGTTCATCCATACATATAACCACAAAAGAAAGACCTAACAGGAAACCAAAAGTACACTCTTCCTAATGCCAATGCTACTAGAAACTGTGGTTAGCTGTAATGCCCTGGAATAAAATGTGATTCAGATTTTCAATACAAGTAGCTAAGGTATGAAATAGGAAGCAATTCGTCAAAATTCAACAAATACGTAGCCATGGACCTCTACCCACTAACTACTGAATAAAATCTGGTTGGTTCAGAAATCAGCAACAGACCTTTCAAAATTCCTCCTTCTGTATTTAACTTGAACCCGTTGTCCTCTACAAATTTGTTGAATTTACTAATACTTCTAATATCTGACTCTAAGCGATGAGTGGAGACTGTGGCATGGTTCAGTGCATAGCCATTAACAAGAGTCCATCCAGCATATTCACTTTCCCTGGTGTCCAAATGGAAAGCATGGAGAGTCAACATGGCTAATGGAACAAAGAAATAAATGTATGAAAAACAGAGTCAGGAAACTACTAAGCAAATGAAAAAAAAGGCAACTCCATTTCTTATGGAAATTGCACAGAATCAGCCATAATACGCAAACAGTTTTGTGGTGACCAACATAAGATTTAGCTCCTGGCCTATTGAAGCAGTCAAGAGTATTTACATGAGTACCTAGATAAAACCTGGAAATCAGAATAAGTGGGCTTCTCCCATGTCAGTTCTCCAAATGTACTTGCAAGAACAGCATATTTATTTCCATTAGCTGATGTTTTGATGTATTTCCGTATAATTTCCTGCAGAGAAAAAGTAACAGATAAAATAAAATACAGTTGTATATATATGAGTAAAAGATGGGAATAAAGCAGCTCTAGTGGCAGCCATATCAGAGCTCAGTAGCCAAATTCCCTGACAGCCGAGGTTAACGTCAGATTTTTCAAACTAAATATCTTAACACTAGTGCCAGTGCATGGAACATTAGAACCTACTCATCTCTGAGTATTTACTCTGACAGAACTACAGAAATAACCTAAGAAGAAATGGTTTTCAGAAAGCATTTTTTCTACGGTGATATGTTTCAGTAGTCTTCTTCAGCCATACAAAAGTGTTATGAGCTATGTCTGAAATTCCTTTAGCCCTACAAGCATATTATGAACGAACAGTTGTCCATACTACTACTAATATCTTAGACAAACAAACTGAAGGAATTAAGTAATCGTCGAGTATCACCTGGCTCGGAGCACTCAGCTCATCTACAAGAAGTTCAGAAATGAATATCCTTGGCAAAGGTCCATATATACCAGCTCTGGTGTATCCATCATTGTTGGGAGGGGAGAACCATAGTGCTCTTAGTTTTTTCGCTGGGAACCGTAGTTCTTCACGAGACTCGTAACCAAAATCAGTAAAAAATTCAGCAAGTGAGTTTATACCATAACCATCAACCTGCAGTTATAACAGACGGGAAATTCTCATAACAATAATCAACATCACACCAATTGTGCATTATGTAACACGGAGCATGTAGAAAGCCAACTAAATTTTAAGCTAGTACTCACCCCAAATGTTCTGAAAGCAAAGTGATCAAAACAAATGTGGTCCCCATCGTAAGAATGGACAAGGTCCAGAATCTTTTCGGCAGTTGGATTCCTGCTCAAATAAACTTTTTGCATGTTTGAGAGAACTGACCGGAAAAATAGATCAGAACCCTGAAGTAGAAGAAAGTCAAGACTATTAGTTTGTTTCCCAGGAAATTTGAGAAGTAATCGATCCACAAAAGATGAAACAACAAGTATAAATCAAGTAACATATAGCCAAAACTATTAGAAAGTATGAAAAACGAAGTGATTGAAAGTTTTCTCCATAGCCGATATATGGTATGGGAAAAATATTTTTAAAATAATTAAATATCAATATTTCTATTGTTTGATCACCCTGACGCATATGAAGAACAAAACATTCTTTCGAAGAGGTTTGAATCAACAGAAAACTGATTTTCTTTCAGTGTTGTGCAAAGGGTTCTTCAGAGAGAAACAAAATCATATGGATTTCAATCCTCCAAAGTTCATGTGAAAGTCGTTGGAATCAAAGAGGCCCTCATGGAAACGTCTCTTCTTACTTCAAAACTTCCATAAACTAATCCTCATTTTCAAGTTAAAAATCAAAGAAGGAACAACTGTTTCAAGGCTGATCCAGAATTATGAACCCAATAAAAAAAACTACATGTGGGGTCCATCCTTGGTGATTATTAAACCCATGGTGTGCCAAAATTTACTTCTACCTTTTGTACAAAGAATTTATAAGTTCTGTCAGCTCCCGTGGGAAGTTTGTGCTGTACAGTTCCATCTGCTATCAATTGGATTCATTTGCTGAAATCTGCCCAACGGTCGCTACAGTTCACAGGTTTATTTGGCCCCGTTGGAAGTCTGCCAAAGTCCTGGATAGCAGAGAAACGGAGACACAAAAATTTGAAGTCACACGCGATGCACGCTCCACATCTCAGGAGTCCTAGCCTCATGGATCGTCAGCTGGAAAAAAGCGCTTCCAAGTTCCAAATAACTCCGAGGACCGAGGGTATTTCTTTTAGTCCACTTGGTTGAAGGTCCCTGTTTAAGGTATAGTTTGTTTCCCTACTTACGACAACGATTTCAGCAGTCGCTGTGCAGTGCAGTAGTAACACAGTTATAGAGCGCTTTGGGTGTCTCCAGGCTTGGATCAGGGCCTCCCCTCCGACGATAACAAGGTACTATCAACATCAACAGGAGTTACAGGACAGGAGCAGAGCAGGACATGCCCATGAAAGGACCATCCCTGACGTTGGCGTAAAACTAAGTTCCACTTTGGGGCGCGTACGTACCTTGGGAAGCGGATCGGAGGCGGGAATGGGTGAGGGCGCGGCGCCGGCGGCCATGGCGACGCTGCGGCGGTGGTGGCGGAGACCGGACGGGGCGAGCGGCACGGCGACCACGGGGGAGCGGCGAGTGCGGAGGAGCGCAACGGCCGCGGGGAATCTCGCGGCGGCGAGGGTCGCGCCGGCCATGAAAGGGTGGGGAGCGAGGCGGAACGGAACGGAACGAAAGTGGACTGGGGCGGGGGTTCACTGCACTGGTACGACAAGTAATAGGCAGCGATCAGCGGAGAGAGAGGTCGACAAGTCTGCGCCGGAAGCGAGGAAGGACAGATGCTGCCGGCAGCTGGCAACTGACGTGGCGAGCAGCAGGAGTTGCGGGTGGGTTTCTCCAAGCCTGTCACGAGGCCTATCCTCCGGTTGGGCGAGGGCCCGCTCGGCTCGTCCGAGGTTTCAAGTGGCCCACTTGAGGGTTTTTTTTTTGGCCCAGGTCATATTTTAAATGCGGATTTCATGAGAATTTGGGCTGGGCCAAGGCCATCAGGAAAGCGCGTTGAAGAAACCGCCCTAAAATGAAGGGCCAACCTCTCACTCTCCTCTCTATCTCTACTACTATTAAATAAGAGAACATATTCAACGCTAAACGCACCCAGCCTAATCTACACATAACATTCCTGATTAATTGGAGCCTCACGATCAAATCGCTTAATTAGATCTAGCCGTCACGATTACACCAACCCACATACGAAGTGCGTTTAGCAGTTTTCCAGGGCGGACGAAAACTCTGCCAACGCCCACGCCCGCACAAAGGAAACATCCCACGTCCAATTTACACGGAGAGTCATATACGGAAACAAATGTGCTAACTTATCGAAAATATATCCAAGGAATCAATCCGCCGTCCAGCTTACATGCGTCGTCGCTGCCCTGCGCAGCCGCCGAGGCACCCGACGACCGCCGCGACGACGAGCTCGCCGAGTCACCCGACGACGGCCGCAATGACGAGCTCTTCCCCAACACAGGTGCAGCTGCCCAGGCGCCATCCCACAGCGGCAACGACGAGCTCTTCGCCGGCACGGGTGCATGCTCTTCTCTGATCTGAAGTTGGTAAGGCTTTTACACGCAGCTGTCGCCAAGACTTCATTAGGCTAAAAGACGCCTCTACTCCGCTCCGTAGATGCATGCTCATTTGTCAACCTGTTCATGTGATCCATCAATTGCTTTCATTGAATTTATGAAAAACAAAAGCAATTCTAGAAGGAAAATGTAGGAACCGGTGACTTATGGCAATGACCATATGCTAACATGATCCTTGATGAGCATTGGACTGACTTCACCTAAATGCCTCATGAAGCTGCATATGGATCATTCAATGCTCAGTTCCAATTCATGTGAACACAAATAAAATCTGCCTGAGATATACAGTACTACAACCTACTACATCCTGATGCATTCTTGCAGGTATATTAGTGCAAAATGAATTCAATTGGTTGCAGAGGCACCATAAGAAAGATTTTTGATGGCAAACAGTGGGATGGAGTTGAACATAAAAGTACACTCTGTCAGCGTTGTGCTAATAGTATTCCTTCCGTTACAATTGTGTGATAACATTCTTGACATTCACAGGGTTCAAGGACTTCGTATAGCCCCGACCAATCCCAACGGGATGCTCACCCCGTTCCAGGATATAAGCAACATTCAATCCTTGGGTGATGAGCATTACACAAGCACACAATTTCAGTTTTTGTAGCTCAACTGATGAATTGTGCCATTGATTGCATACCCTAAAGAAGTAAAAAAGGCAAGAGGGATAGAGAGTGGTATGCACAAAATAAGGATGAGATTAATAAGAGACGCCGTGAGGTTTACAAACAGAAGAAAATTGCCTGGGGCACAAATACAGCTGGTTGTATCACACGGTAATGAAGATGAACTTCATCCTACATGGCCCAGTTATAATGATGTATACTGATCTATTCTTCATCTACTCAGGCCATATCAGATGGAAAGGGAGCGGTATGCACAAAATAGAGAGGAGATATTAAAGAGATAATGACAAGCCCATGAGCAAAATAAGCATATTGAGCAGATGGTCCTTGGGGATATGAGGGATCTGCTGCAATCCATGTTAAAGGATATTAAACTCTATGGATTTCCAGATCTGGTTGACGCAGATGGTTCTTCTGACGTTGATGCTAGAGAGGTAATAGAGGAGAGACAGGTCAAAGCGGACCAAGAACATCTAGATCTATTCAGTTGTTTGAACAATGAGCAACTAGCTTCTTTCAATGACATAATGGATCATGTGACAAACCCAAAAATCCAGATATTCTTTGTTGACGGTCCAGGAGGCACTGGGAAGACGTGCCTGTACAAGGCATTGTTTGCAAAGGTCCGTTCGATGGGCCTAATAGCGATCGCAACTGCTACATCCGGTATAGCGTCTGACATTGTGATTGCTTATACCGACGATGAAGAACCTATTAACAAGCTTATCAAAGATGTCTTCCCATCCCTGCACACCAATGCTAGGTCGAGAGAGTACATGAGCAGCACACGTGCAATTCTCTCGACCAAAAACGAGCATGTGGATGACCTGAATGACAAGATGATCTCCAAGTTTCCAGGCGAAGAAAAGGTGTACCATAGCTTTGGCTATATCGATGATGACTTCCAGAATAATTACACGATTGACTTCCTGAACTCGATCACACCAAATGGGTTGCCCCCGCATGTCTTGAGAGTAAAAATCAACTGCCCGGCCATTTTGCTACGGAACCTCGACCCTCATAATGGTCTATGTAATGGAACACGGCTTATGATCAGGGCCTTCCAGGATAATGCAATTGATGCAGAGATTGTTGGTGGCCAGCATGCTGGAAAGAGGATGTTCATACCTAGGATCCCTATGTTCATCCCTTATATTTCTTGAGAAAAAAGGTATAAACTTTCTTTGTACAAAATGGTAAAGGAAAGAAGACACAAAATCGAAGAAACGTTCCAACAAGCTGAACTCGATATTTCTGTATAAAGAGCAGTCTCGAGACAGATGGGTATACCTCTTTCGATTCAAACTTGTTGCTCCCATCCCCTTTCGGCACCTCCTTCTCCCTCAGGGTATCTGAACCATTAAGGGTCGCATCATCAACACAGGCACCAACAGAGAGGATGAAAAGGAAAATCATAGGCTTGGAAGAAAGCTTACTCTTTTTTTACCGAACGATTAACAGCCTCCTGCGAGTTGGCGAGCAGGGACCTACAGTGTCCCGAGTAGCAGCACAACACGCGGAGGTCTTCGTGGTCATCCTAATCAAGATGGAAATCAAGACGGGGGCGGAGTGCAGAGCATCCAGATCGAGGGGAGAACAAGAGTTGGAATTGGACCTTGATGGCGTCCCGAGCAGGAGGGAGGGAAGTTCGTGGCACGGCGGGTGCATCAGTACGAGGGAAGGGCCCGGCGTCGCCGGCGAGCATGCCGAGCTCGAGCACCCCGACATCGCCAGGAGGAGGCAGGCCCCGGCGTCACTGGATAGGAAGAAGGGGCGGGGCAAAGGAGGGGCCTGCGCGGCCACGGCGAGTGCGTCAGCACGAGGGAGGGCCCCGGCGTCGCCGGCGAGCATGCCGAGCTCGAGCACCCAGGCGTCGCCAGGAGGAGGCAGGTCCCGGCGTCACCGGATAAGAAGAAGAGGCGGGGCAGAGGAGGGGCCTGTGCGGCTGCCGGCGGTGCTGGCGAAGGGGAGGGGCGGGGCAGAGCAGGGGGCTGCGCGTCCGCCGGCGTTGCTGACGAAGGAGGGAGGGGGGGCTACCACCAGATAGCTCCGGCCATGGATGGAGATCGCGTTGTGGATGAGGGAGCCAGGGAAGAATGGGGAAGAGAGAAGTGTGAGGGGCGGTGGAAGGTTGACTGATTCTTTTTTTCACTTGTAAGTGCATCTAGTGCCACCCCTAGTTGGTTTTGGAGTATTGACGACAAACCTAGTTGAGGGACTAATGTGTTTGTGAGAATTGTAGGATAACACAGGTAGAAGTCCCTCATTGATTCGATTTTCCTACCAGAGATGACCCCTAAAAATGTATGAAGACATTGAAGTCAGAGGTGGTATGTGAAGACATTCACATTGAAGACTATGATAAGAGAAGACATCGCATGAAGACTATGGAGTGCGAAGACTTAGCAATTTCGTAGTTCTTTTTCTTCCCTGCTATGGTGTCGTGACGACATTCTGTTCAAGCGCAACTTCCAGTTTGCCCAGAACTCAGCAAAGCAGAATAAGAAGACATTGGGACTAGACTTCAACCCTGGCCCTTCTTCTCCAAGGGTTGACGGCACACGTGATGCAGAACCCAATGTCGTCGGTCCTTTCTACAACCTTGAAGGTCTCATCACCCATATCGTGGTTTAAGGGACAGCCGTGAATGAGCCTGCAGATGACGCTGAATCAGATGAAGTGCCTGCAGCGCCGAAGCCAAAGAAGCTGAAGCAGCCAAAAGCTTCAAAGCCGGCCTCTGCACCAAAAATCTCACGGGCGAAGCCACTGGCAACTGCACCTCCTGAAGACAGTGTGCAGTCTGAAGATTTGTCACGCATCTCCAAGCCCCAGAAGGTCAAGATGCCTCTTCCACACACCGGCCAAGAGCTAACAGCTGCGGCCATTCTGCGCAATGATGCCATTGATCTGTCAAGTGATGAAGATCTTGCAGATGACGCTCTTGAGCAACTCATCAAGAGCAAAGAAGAAGCAGAAATCTTCAATAATCTGCCTCTCTTTGACGTGGCAATCATCCATAACTTCATTGATGAATGGTTTGACATGCCCAACATCAGCTTCGACGATCTGCAACTTCCCATTGGCCTCAGTGTTGCCTTCCATGGCGCCATTGCTTCAGAGTTAGCTATCGCTCAGCGCATTGTTGAACTGAAGCAGAAGATTGACTTTGAGAAATCTCAGTTCAAGAAGCATATGGCCAAGCTCAGCGTGCAAGAGGTGAAGAACTTCAAGATTATGCTGCACGAGCTCAAGGAAGACTTTCTCAAGAAACATGCAGAAGCTCAGGGTTCTCGTGAGCGCATGAAGGTTCTGGCTGACAGGTGTGTGAAAGCCTACAATGAGGCTGAGAAGCGCAAGACCCTTGGGCGACCTGGCATCGATCCCAGGATGGCTGCAAAGAAGAAGAAGAAACCCGCTACGGCTGAACCCGACGCACCAAGGCAAGAAGCAGATCCCATTATCTTCCTAACTAGCATGACTGGCCCGAAGCCAAAGGCCAGGTCAACCGCTTCAGAGCTAAAGAAGACAAGG
Source organism: Triticum urartu (assembly GCF_003073215.2). NCBI lineage: Eukaryota > Viridiplantae > Streptophyta > Magnoliopsida > Poales > Poaceae > Triticum > Triticum urartu. The sequence continues at coordinate 294,300,109 of NC_053022.1, forward strand.
ACTGTTGAGGCTGAAGCCAGGAAGAGGAAACATCCTGAAGCCTCTCCTACTGCCCCCTCCAAGAAGAAGAGGAAGACCAAGAAATAACGGGCTGCTCACACAGAGCCCTTGATTGTTGAACCCATTTCCATGGTTCACCCTGAAGCTGAACCACAAGAAAGTCAACTGACTGTCCATGAGCCTGCTTTTACAGAGGCTCATGAAGCTGAAGACTTTCCAGCAGATGATCCCATCGCTGCTGAAGACATTGGTCACCATGCCCATGTTGAAAATGATGCAGTCCTTCCTCAGCTCGAGCACCAACATGTATCATCGCCTGTGCTAACGCACAGTGAACTCATCAGCATTGGTCGTCCACTGACGCCAATTGCTCAGGATGCTTCATGGGCTGATCGCCCACAAGAGGAAGAAGACTTTGAGGCCCAGCCAACACCAACTCCATAGGCATCGCTCGCGTTGCGCAGGCTTCGCAAAGGTCCAAGGCCTCCAGTCTCTCTGCCTGAAGCTAAAACTGCTGAAGACATTCCGGCTGCATCAGCCGATGAAGAAGAAGCCCCACAAGCTGCTACTCCCCTGTCCCACCAAGAAGCTGTTCTCGAGGAGAACGTGATTCTGACCGACCCTCCAGCTCGTCAAGTGGAGGTTGAAAATCTTGAGGCTGCCACCACCAACACCACTGAAGCCACTGACGCTGTCATGGCTGAAGCTAATATGGAGCCCTCACCAACAAAAGCACCAGAAGTCAGCGAAGCCACTGATCCCGTTGCTTCTGTTCCTGCGCCTGCTGCCGGTCCTCAATTCGACTATCATGTTGAGCACAGGCCTCAGGTACAGAAGCCAATCCCAAGATTGCCCAGGTTCCCAGGTCCTGCATCAGCACCTGGATCCTTCAATATCAATGGCTTCAGAGCAGACAACACATTCTTCAATAGCTCCAGGAACCCCTACTCAAGGGAAAGAATATCATCTGATCGGTTCTGGAGCTATCCGCAGCGAAGCTATTACTCCTGCATTCTTTACAATCAAGGTCGCATCTTCCCACACAAGCGTCTTGACATTGAAGCAATAGCTGGTCTGCCCTGTCTGGAAGAAGCTCTGGATTGCTTCAAAGAGGTTGGATTGCTGCCGTTCGTCACTGACCAAGAGCATTGGAATGAAGAGTTGCTGCTCCAATTCTATGCCACACTTCACATCCGCGGGTATAACAGAGATCCGAAGACTTGGGTCCTGGAGTGGATGACAGGAACATTCATCACGAAGCCAAAGCCTTTGACATCATTGAGCTCACTGGTCTACCCACTCCCGGCGATCTCTACGAATCTGGCTGTCAACTTCACAGTGAAGCTGTGGAGAGCATCTTTCAGAAGCCTGAACCTAACATGAGTCAGATGCTAAGTATGATGAAGCCATTACCCCAAGATGCTGCATATCCCAAAGAGTTCTTTGTTGAAGACCTAGAATATCTGCCAAGGACTATTTATCACATTATAAGGCGAACTCTCTGGCCCATCAAAAGGCACTGTCCACATGCCAAGCTGGAAGGTGCAATGAAGACTTTGGTCTTCTATATTCTTCATGGAAAATGCTTCAATGCACAAGACTTCTTCATTCGCCAACTTGCTGCATCAGGCTCTGATCTGTTTGGCTTGAAGTTTTACGCCCCATGGGTAATGCGACTGATCAAACTTCACTCCGCTATCTCATATCAGCTATCTGCTCGCAATCATCGGATCTTTTTGCCTGAGGTGGATATGTCTATTGAAGCCATCTATCCTGAGCCTGCCAAGGAACCTCTAAGTCTTCAGAATGCAAAGCATCAAAGTTTTTTTTTCAGAACATTGAAGGAGTTGAAGCAGTAACTCGTGTGTATCCTTTGGCTGGCACTACACGTGCACTTCATCCTGCTCTCACTGAAGCCACTGATAGCACCATTGCCCAACGACCCAAGAAGTGCACTCGTGTTCTCAATGACCGAGAGCTTCTTGTGGCTCTTCATCAGAAACAGGATAGGCATCATGACTGGCTGAAGCGTCAGATGCAAAGCCTTTTGGTGGATGTTAATCGCATTCGAAATCTTGCCACCAAGAATGCCTTTGTTGCCCATGAAACCTCTCGATGCACATGGAAAGGGCTGATGCTGATGTGCTCTGAAGATGATCTTCAAGAGGATGGCTTCTCTGAGCGCTTCAAGTTTGACTCCACACCTCCTCGAAGGGCAGTGCTGCGACGAACTCCCTCTCTTGAAGACTCTGAGTTCTCTTCCTCTGCTGCAACTGTAAATGCTAGAGTGATCGAGGATGACGACGATGCTACTTCACCGCCGCCTCCTTCAGCACGCTTCGACACTGCTCCAAGCTCTTCTGCACCGCCGAACACCACCAACGACCCTACTGCTTCACCTACTCTTCATGGGAACGAGTAGAGGCTCTATGTCTTCAAACCTTTTTGGTCCTTACTGACAAAAGGGGGAGAAGCATATGAGTTTAATAGTCTTCAAGCGGGTCCATATGGAAGGGTGCTTCATATTTTGCTTCGTGTTTACAACTCTCGTTTTCATACATTTGGTTTTTTTAGTTGTAACACTTAAACTCGATGGTCGTCTGCTATCTATTTGCCATTTTGTGATGCGATGATAAATTTCGCATGTGCGACGATAAATTCTGCACTTAGATCATTTTGCAGACGTCCATTTTCCATTATGCATGTCATTATCTTCACATACCTTCACATGCATAGTGGATTGCCATCATAAGTTGAAGAGGATCTCCACAAGCACAACCTGCCATGTGCATTTGCATTCCAAAGCAAACTACTTATATGCACATCTTCAGGGGGAGCCCTTGCAACTTATGAAGACAATTCCTTATCTTTTACAATTTCACATATTATATTCCCCGTTGAAAACTTCAACTAGTTTGTCATCAATCACCAAAAAGGGGGAGATTGTAAGTGCATCTAGTGCCACCCCTAGTTGGTTTTGGAGTATTGACGACAAACCTAGTTGAGGGACTAATGTGTTGTGAGAATTGCAGGATAACACAGGTAGAAGTCCCTCATTGATTCGGTTTTCCTACCAGAGATGACCCCTAAAAATGTATGAAGACATTAATATCAAAGGTGGTATATGAAGATATTCACATTGAAGACTATGACAAGAGAAGACATCGCATGAAGCCTATGGAGCTCGAAGACTTAGATCTTTCATAGTTCTTTTTCTTCTTCTTTGTTGAGTCATAGGAACCATCGTACTGTTAAGTGGGGTCCAAGAGAACCATTCAGAATGACTGAAGTGATGCTTAACCAAAACCTATGTCTTCGAGTGAAGACTATGAGAGCGAATCTTGTCCAGAGTCGGACAAGTCAGCTTTGCTTGTAGCCCAAGTAAAGTTGCCGTGTGAGTTTGAAATCTGACCGTGGAACACGTGTCAGTTCCTTAGTGACCCAGGGTCATTTTCGGACAAATCAGGTCGGGTTGCCTAGTGGCTATAAATAGCCCACCCCCTACAACCAAAAATGGTTGGCTGCTTAGAGTTAGTATACGGCTTTTGTCGTTTGAGAGCAACCCACCTTGAAGCTTTTGAGAGAGAATTCCTTGCGAGGATAAAGCCCTAACCACCCAGAGCCAAAGAGAATTAGGCATCACTTAAGTCTTCTTGTCTGTGTGATCTGAAGACTTATTACACTTGAGGACTGTGAATCCTCCAGCCGGTTAGGCGTCGCGTTCTGAGCATCCAAGAGACATTGTGGATTGCCGGTGAACGAAGTCTGTGAAGGTTTGGAAGTCTACCTTGAAGACTTACCAGAGTGATTGGGCGAGGTCTGTGTGACCTTAGCTCAAGGGGAATACGGTGAGGACTGGGTGTCCTGAGCTGCGTGTTCAGGACTGGGTGTCCGGAACTGTGTGTCCTCAGATTTAAATACCTAGCCGCCCTAACCAGGCGTACAGTTGTCACAGCAACTGGAACTGGTCCAACACATCATTGTCTTCAACGAGTCACTGGTTTCATCCTTCCCTTCCCTTTACGTATTGTTACTCCTTGTGAAGTCATTGTATGATTGCTTTATCTTTTATCTTCACTGAGTGACTATGTGTTCTGTTTGGCTTCATAATATCTTCCTACCTGATCCTTACTACATTGCTACTACTAGTCATTGTGCTTTCACTCTATTGAATACTTGACTATGGCTTGCCTAGTGTAGTCTACCTTCGCTGCAGGGTAATAGGTTTATTTCTATCGTTTGTCTTCATAACTTTCATGTTTTGAAGACTTTCATAAAAATCGCCTATTCACCCCCCTCTAGTCGATATAACGCACTTTCAATTGGTATCAGAGCAAGGTGCTCCCTTGTTCTGTGTGATTCGGTTTAACCACCTAGAGTTTTAGCTATGTCGACTGCAGGGATAATTAAAGTCTCTGCTGCGTGCCCCGTCTTCGATGGAACTGAATATCCCTACTGGAAGAATAAGATGCGCATGCATCTTAAAGCCATTGACGTCGACCTATGGTATGTCGTCAAGAACGGCGTTCCCAAGGCTGGAGAAGGTGTCACTGCTGCTGATGTCAAGAAGTTTGTTCAACTGGACTCTACTGCCAAGAATATCATCTGTGGTCATCTGACCAAAGGACAGTATGGCCATGTGTGTGCTTTGGAAACATCTAAGTGGGTCTGGGACTGGCTCTCCAAGGTCAACGAAGGCGTCTCAACCCAGAGAGATCAGAGAATGAGTGTCCTTCGCAACCTCTTCAACCGCTTCAAGCGAAATGACAATGAGAATGTCCAGCTCACGTTTGATCGACTCACTGACATCACAAATGAGCTTCAAGCCCTCGGCGCTACTGAGATCACCAAGCATGAAGTCGTCAAGACACTACTGAGATCACTTGATAGTCCGTTTGACACCCTAGCCCTGATGATTCAAGAACGACCTGATTTCAAGACACTCGATCCGTCCGACATACTTGAGAGGCTCAACACACATGAGTTTCAGCTTTCTGAGAAAAGAGATATCTACGGTCCAAACTATGGGCGAACTCGTGCCTTGAAGGCAAAAGCTGTCTCCTCATCTGAAGAAGAATCTGACAGCAGTTCTGATGATCCTGAAGACATTGGAAAGGAACTTGTTATGCTTGTGAAGAAGTTCCAAAAATTCACCAAGAAGAAAGGCTTCAGAAAGTCTTCACGATCAAGCTCAAGGAATGATGAAGTTTCTGCTCATGACTACAAGAAGAAAACATGCCACAAGTGCAAGAAAACTGGCCACTTCATCTCTGAGTGTCCGCAGTGGGACAATGAGAATAGAAAGAAGAAGAAGAGCAAGGAATATGACTCTGACGACAAGAAGAAGAAGAAATACTCAAAGTCTTCTTCCAAGTCTTCCTCAAAGTCTTCATCACACAAGAAGAGCTCATCTAGCAAGGCACGTGCGTTTGTTGGCAAGGAAATGGATTCAGAGGAGGAGTCCGCTTCTGAGGAGGCGGAGGTGGAGTCTGAGGAGGAGTCCGATTCTGGCGTTGCAAGTCTGGCTACAGCATACGTTGCCAAGTCCATCTTCAACACTGAAGACAATGACTTCACCACTGACACCGATGCAAATGACAAGGACTACTCTGCTCCTACCTACTGCTTCATGGCACGCGGTGCCAAGGTAAACACACGCACTACTCACTATCAAACATCTAGTGACGATGATCTGATTGTGGTTCAAGACCCAGCTACAAAACACTTGCTAAAATTGCAACTGAACAACAGAAAGCCATGGAACATATTCAAAAACTGTTAGACAAAAGCGATGATCTGTTGGGCGCTGAAATGACTCGATCTGAATCCTTAATTAAAGACATAAAAAATCTTCACGTTAAGTATGAGGAACTTGAAAGTCGTCATGAAACGCTCTCAACAACTCATGAAAAGCTTTCTATGATTATCTTCAAAGGAAGCAAGATCTTGAGAAATTGAGAGCGGCTCATGAAGATCTTCAAAAGGAAAATGAGTCACTTCGCGCCGAACAGATCAGTTCCGCTCAGGAAGGATTTGAACCACCATGTCTTAAATGCATTGAGCGTGATAATGCTACTTCTGTTGCTGAATGTTCTACTGCCGCTACTATTGCAATATCTTTAACTGTTGATGTGGTAACTAACCCCTCTGCTGAGGATACCACTGCTATTGCTGATGAGAATGCTAGGTTGAAGACATTGCTTGAAACAGGGATGTACAAAAGCCTTAAAGGGCATCAGACACTATGTGATGTCCTCAAAAGGCAGATTCTGAACCGAAACCCGAGGAAAGAGGGTGTTGGGTTCGTAAGGAAAATGAATGTTGATGGCTCTTACTGGAAACCTGAGCAGTACCCCAAAACCACATGGGTTGCTGCAAAAGAACCTTCAGCAGATCCATCCAATCTATCTGGCTTCACTTGTGCTAACCCCATTGTCATTGATGAATCCTTTGATGCAAACTATAAACTGTTTAAGAATTAGAATGGTGAAGTGTTTGCCAAGTACATTGGTACTAACTACAGGAATGGACCGCCTATGAAGAAGATCTGGGTGCCCAAAAGGTGTTTGGAAAATCTTCCGGTGAATGTCGTCATGACACCACAGATGAAGAAGACTAACCCCATACCACAGGCTTCATACGGCCCAAAGGCTTCATACAGACAGAGGACTCACCTGAGTCGCACTAACCCAACTGTTTTACGGGGAAACCATACTCAGTCCTATGAATATGAGCGTGGTTCATCAAAACGCCATGTTCATAAGACCAAGAACTATTCTGCGTATTCTTATGAGTACTATTGTCCGCCTGCAAGACTTTTTGCTAGGGCTCCAAAGCCAAAGTTCTCAGACGCTGCACTTAGACTTATTGCTTCTAAGCCACCCTTGAAGATGTGGGTGGCTAAGAAAGCTTAACTCTCTTTTGCAGGGAAAGGTCTCCAGCAGAAAACCAAAATCGTCTGACGCTATTGCTGGGGACCTTAAACATCTTGTAGGGCGCAAGATCAAATGCCCGAATGGTCTTACTATGCACTTCATTCCTGAATCGCTTGGTACTCTCCCTATCAGTCCTAATCTGGATCTAAGCTTTCATAACCCACTGGTTCGTCAAATGTTTTTTGCTTCACAATTCTCTTCGTGAAGCCTATCCCCCTAACTGCACTATAGGGTACGACACCAGCGTCTTCAGAATGGATTATTGATAGTGGGTGTACCAACCACATGACTGGCAAAAGAAGCCTTCTTATGGACTCAACCTTACGTCCATCCGACAACAGTCACATCACATTTGCTGACACTGGTAAAAGTAAGGTATTGGGTCTAGGTAGAGTTGCAATCTCAAAGGATCAACACATGGATAAAGTCATGCTTGTTGAATCCCTTGGCTTCAACTTAATATTTGTCTCAATGCTTTGCGATTTAAACATGATCGTAATATTTGGAAAATATCGCTGCCTTGTACTAATGGAATCTGACAAGTCTCTAGTGTTTGAAGGGTATCGGAAAGATGATTTGTACGTGGTAGATTTTTCGGCAGGACCACAGCTTGCCGTATGTCTTCTAGCAAAGGCTTCAGAATGCTGGCTCTGGCATCGGAGGCTAGGGCATGCTGGCATGAGGAACCTCCACACCCTTGCAAAGAAGAAGCATGTCATAGGCATCGAGGGCGTCAAGTTCAAGAAAGATCACTTATGCGGTGCCTGTGAAGCAGGGAAGATGACGAGGGCCAAACATCCCTCGAAGACAATCATGACAACCACTCGACCCTTCGAACTGCTCCACATGGATCTTTTCGGTCCCACTCATTACTCAACTCTTACTACTACTGCTTGCCTCTATGACTTTGTTATTGTTGATGATTATTCTAGATATACTTGGGTGCACATAATCCTCTACAAGACTGAAGTGCAGGATGTCTTCAGACGCTTCGCCAATCGAGCAATGAACAACTATGGCGCCAAGATAAAGCACATCAGAAGTGACAATGGCACTGAATTCAAGAACACTGGCCTTGATACATATCTTGATACCTTGGGCATCACACATGAATTCTCAGCTCCGTACACGCCACAGCAGAATGGCGTAGTCAAACGCAAGAACAGAACACTCATTGAGATGGCCAGAACGATGCTAGATGAATACAAGACTCCAAAAAAATTCTGGCCTGAAGCCATTGATACTGCATGCCATACAATCAATCGTGTTTATCTTCACAAGATTCTGAACAAGACATCTTATGAGCTCCTTACTGGCAAGAAGCCAAATGTCAGTTACTTCAGAATATTTGGTGCCAGGTGCTGGATCAAGGACCACATCACACTTCAAAATTTGCACCAAAAGCACATGAGGGTTTTATACTTGGATATGGAAAGGATTCGCACTCCTACAGAGTCTTCAATCTCTTTCATTATAAAGTGGTTGAAACAGTCGATGTGCGGTTTGATGAGACTAACGGTTCACAAAGAGAACACCTGCCAAATGTGCTAGATGAAGTTCCATCTAGCGAATCAATCAAGCTGATGGGAACTGGAGAAATCATGCCCTCTGAAGCTCAACCTGAAGAGGAACTCATCATCTCTGCACCTGATCAACCTAAAGACAATGCTCAGCCTGAAGACAATCCCTCTAACAACGACAATGATCAGCAAGAGCAAAATTTTCGTCCTGTACATCCTCGCGTTGCCAGTGAAGTGCAGATTGAGAGAATAATTGATAGCATCAATGCACCCGGTCCGCTCACTCGGTCAAGGGCAACTCAGCTAGCAAATTTTTGTGGGCACTTCGCATTCGTCTCAATAACGGAACCCAAGAAAGTTGAAGAAGCCTTCAAGAAATCTGAATGGATTCAAGCTATGCAAGAAGAGCTTCAACAGTTTGAGCTGAATAATGTATGGGAACTGGTTAAGCGTCCTGATCCTCGGAAGCACAACATAATAGGCACCAAATGGATATACCGCAACAAGCAAGATGAGCATGGTCAAGTTGTCAGAAACAAAGCTCGTCTCGTTGCTCAAGGATATACTCAAGTGGAAGGCATTGACTTCGATGAAACATTTGCTCCTGTGGCTAGACTTGAAGCCATACGCATACTGCTGGCCTATGCAAATCATCATAACATACTTCTATATCAAATGGATGTGAAGAGCGCCTTTCTTAATGGAAAGATTGAAGAAGAAGTGTATGTTGCACAACCGCCTGGCTTTGAAGATCCAAAACATCCTGACATGGTATACAAGCTCAACATGGCACTGTATGGCCTCAAACAAGCCCCTCGGGCCTGGTATGACACACTCAAATACTTCCTGAAGAGCAAAGGCTTCATACCTGGTTCCCTCGACCCCACTCTCTTCATGAATACATATGATGGTGAACTGTTTGTGTGCCAAATATGTGGATGACATTATCTTCGGTTGCACCAATCAGAAGTACAGTGAAGAGTTTGGATATATGATGCAAGAGCAATATCAGATGTCCATGATGGGAGAGCTGAAGTTCTTCCTCGGTCTCCAAATACGACAGCAACGCAATGGCATCTTCATATCTCAAGAGAAGTATCTCAAAGATTGCCTGAAGAAGTTTGGTATGCAAGACTGCAAAGGCTTCACGACTCCAATGTCAGCCAAGCATCATCTGGGTCCTGACGACAATGGTAAAGAGTTCGATCAAAAGGTATACCGCTCCATGATTGGTTCTTTGCTTTATCTATGTGCATCTAGGCCAGATATTATGCTTAGTGTTTGCATGTGTGCTCGATTTCAAGCGACACCAAAGGAGTCGCATCACTTAGCTGTGAAGCGAATCCTTCGATATTTGGCTCACACCCCAACTCTAGGATTATGGTATCCAAAGGGCTCAGAGTTTGATCTGGTTGGATTCTCGGATGCTGATTATGCTGGTGACAAAGTGGATCGCAAGTCTACATCAGGCACATGTCACTTTCTGGGACGATCACTTGTATGTTGGTCTTCAAAGAAGCAGAACTGTGTATCTCTCTCCACTGCTGAATCTGAATACATTGCTGCTGGATCTTGCTGCGCTCAGCTTCTATGGATGAAGCAAACACTCAAGGACTATGGCATTCATCTGAAGCAAGTGCCACTCTACTGCGACAACGAAAGCGCCATCAAGATTGCCAACAACCCAGTTCAGCACTCGAAGACAAAGCACATTGAAATTCGTCATCACTTTCTCAGAGATCATGTTGTGAAGGAAGATATTGATATCATACACATCAACACTGAAGAGCAATTGGCAGATATCTTCACCAAGCCCTTGGATGAGAAGAGATTTTGCAAGTTACGGTGTGAGCTAAATATCTTGGAATCCTCAAATGTCCTGTGATCAGGCACACATCCTAACACTTATGCATATTGATGACTTAGATGTGCAACACACGAAGTAAAGTATATCTTCAATCAATGAAGACTTACATTCTAAGTGTGAATACACTAATGTGGAATTTGACTTCGGAGTGCCACGATAATTGTGCGCCGTGTCTGGGTCTAATACTTTCTATACGGTGGGTAACGCCACCACCAAATGTTCTGATTGAAGTGTTTCACTCATGGTGTTACATTTGCTATGTCTTCACATTTGGTATTGGCTTCAATCTCAACATATCTTCATGATTATCTTCACTATGTTGATTATATAGATATATATATACTAGTGTTCCGTCCTCTACAGCATTCACTTATAGCTATGTCTTCTTGTTGAATCTTTTGAACTAAGTGAATGTGATCGGACCCTAACCTCTCTATGCTTTCTATCTCAAACTCTATCTCTCCAAATCATACGCATTCTAATAAAACTGTCGAATGTCTTCTCTGCGTCCTTGTCAGCAGAAGATACAGAGACAAACATTAAGTCCGTTTTCAATGCTCATTTCTTCACCTGAAACCCGGAGAAGTGGGAACGACCACCTGACAATCCAGGCGTGCGTGGGACGTGGAACAACCCCCGATATGCTGCATGACGGCCACGTACCCCTCAGATGTGAATCGCCAGGGGCACCTATGTAATAACGCAGTGCCGCCCCTGTACCTATAAATAACGCCTCACCACAGTCATTATCTCTTCTTCCACTCTCGCACGAACCCTAGCGCCACCGCTAGCCCTCGACGGTGCCGGCGATGAAGTGCTTCGCTGCCGCAACCTCTCCGACGCCGTCTTCATGCTGACCGCGGACATCGTCCTCTCCGCCGTCGCCGTAGGTGTCCTCCGTCGCCAAGTTAGGGCACGGAAGATCGAACTGCTCGGCCTCCTCTTCCACTCCGTCTAGCAGTTCTTCGTGTGGTAAATAAAAATTCCTTTTTATGGCCCCTTTGATCCTATAGCTTTATCACTTTCTACCACAAGCAGTTTCTATTCACACAAGTTGTATCTCTTTCATACTGCATCTCATAACATGCCTACTAGATTCACTTATGCTTCACAAAGTAGTTAGATTCCTCACTTGTACTGATCCGTGGATTCGTACAAATCTGGAACCAACTCCTTATCTATGAGTGAATGTCTTCACACGATGAGGTCAATGTCTTCTAAACTGATTTATCTTCAAAATCTTCTGAGAATGCATATGACCTCTTCCCCTTCCCTCGCACCTTAATGCTGTCACAGGTACATGTCCGTGGGAGAATCCCTTGGTTCTCATAGTCTGCATTCATTTGCAGAATTCTTACAGCATCACATAAATTCTCCCGAAGCCAGTTCCTGTTTGTCCAGCAAGCGAAAACCCTTGAAGCCTCTGAATGTATTGAAGCCTTTCAGATTAAGGTTCATGGCTTCGGAAAAATCAGTAAGGAAGGGTGGCAGAAAGCGTCGAGGAGAAACATCAAGAGATCTGCCCGATGACCTCTCAGAGCTGTACAAGACAGATCCTGAAGAGGATTACAATCAGTGCAAGACGCGAAATCCAATGGATTCGACGCTATTGGGCAAAACAATGGTTCGAGTACAGATTTGTGACCAAGGAATATGCTGAAAAGAATGCCATCAAGCGACCATGGGGAGACATACTCTACAAAAATCTTCAACCCAGGACCAGAGATGAAGCCATTGAACAAGGCTTCTATCCCTGCATGGTCCGTGGGCCACAGCCTGCGGATGCTAACCCATCGTCCCTGCTATGGTGTCGTGACGACATTCTGTTCAAGCGCAACTTCCAGTTTGCCCAGAACTCAGCAAAGCAGAACAAGAAGACATTGGGACTAGACTTCAACCCTGGCCCTTCTGCTCCAAGGGCTGACGGCACACGTGATGCAGAACCCAATGTCGTCGGTCCTTTCTACAACCTTGAAGGTCTCATCACCCATATCGTGGTTCAAGGGACAGCCGTGAATGAGCCTGCAGATGACGCTGAATCAGATGAAGCGCCTGCAGCGCCGAAGCCAAAGAAGCTGAAGCAGTCAAAAGCTTCAAAGCCGGCCTCTGCACCAAAAATCTCACGGGCGAAGCCACTGGCAACTGCACCTCCTGAAGACAATGTGCAGTCTGAAGATTTGTCACGCATCTCCAATCCCCAGAAGGTCAAGATGCCTCTGCCACACACCGGCCAAGAGCTAACAGCTGCGGCCATTCTGCGCAATGATGCCATTGATCTGTCAAGTGATGAAGATCTTGCAGATGACGCTCTTGAGCAACTCATCAAGAGCAAAGAAGAAGCAGAAATCTTCAATAATCTGCCTCTCTTTGACGTGGCAATCATCCATAACTTCATTGATGAATGGTTTGACACGCCCAACATTAGCTTTGACGATCTGCAACTTCCCATTGGCCTCAGTGTTGCCTTCCATGGCGCCATTGCTTCAGAGTTAGCTATCGCTCAGCGCATTGTTGAACTGAAGCAGAAGATTGACTTTGAGAAATCTCAGTTCAAGAAGCATATGGCCAAGCTCAGCGTGCAAGAGGTGAAAAACTTCAAGATTATGCTGCACGAGCTCAAGGAAGACTTTCTCAAGAAACGTGCAGAAGCTCAGGGTTCTCGTGAGCGCATGAAGGTTCTGGCTGACAGGTGTGTGAAAGCCTACAATGAGGCTGAGAAGCGCAAGACCCTTGGGCGACCTGGCATCGACCCCAGGATGGCTGCAAAGAAGAAGAAGAAGCCCGCTACGGCTGAACCCGACGCACCAAGGCAAGAAGCAGATCCCATTGTCTTACTAACTAGCATGACTGGCCCGAAGCCAAAGGCCAGGTCAACCGCTTCAGAGCTGAAGAAGACAAGGACTGCTGAGGCTGAAGCCAGGAAGAGGAAACATCCTGAAGCCTCTCCTACTGCCCCCTCCAAGAAGAAGAGGAAGACCAAGAAAGAACGGGCTGCTCACACAGAGCCCTTGATTGTTGAACCCATTTCCATGGTTCATCCTGAAGCTGAACCACAAGAACGTCAACTGACTGTCCATGAGCCTGCTTTCACAGAGACTCATGAAGCTGAAGACTTTCTAGCAGATGATCCCATCGCTGCTGAAGACATTGGTCACCATGACCATGTTGAAGATGATGCAGTCCTTCCTCAGCTCGAGCACCAACATGTATCATCGCCTGTGCTAACGCACGGCGAACTCATCAGCATTGGTCGTCCACTGACGCCAATTGCTCAGAATGCTTCATGGGCTGATCGCCCACAAGAGGAAGAAGACTTTGAGGCCCAGCCAACACCAACTCCACAGGCATCGCTCGCGTTGCGCAGGCTTCGCCAAGGTCCAAGGCCTCCAGTCTCTCTGCCTGAAGCTAAAACTGCTGAAGACATTCTGGCTGCATCAGCTGATGAAGAAGAAGTCCCACAAGTTGCTACTCCCCTGTCCCACCAAGAAGCTGTTCTCGAGGAGAACGTGATTGTGACCGACCCTCCAGCTCGTCAAGTGGAGGTTGAAAATCTTGAGGCTGCCACCACCAACACCACTGAAGCCACTGACGCTGTCATGGCTGAAGCTAATGTGGAGCCCTCACCAACAAAAGCACCAGAAGTCAGCGAAGCCACTGATCCCACTGCTTCTGTTCCTGCGCCTGCTGCCGGTCCTCAATTCGACTATCATGTTGAGCACAGGCCTCAGGTACAGAAGCCAATCCCAAGATTGCCCAGGTTCCCAGGTCCTGCATCAGCACCTGGATCCTTCAATATCAATGGCTTCAGAGCAGACAACACATTCTTCAATAGCTCCAGGAACCCCTACTCAAGGGAAAGAATATCATCTGATCGGTTCTGGAGCTATCCGCAGCGAAGCTATTACTCCTGCATTCTTTACAATCAAGGTCGCATCTTCCCACACAAGCATCTTGACATTGAAGCAATAGCTGGTCTGCCCTGTCTGGAAGAATCTCTGGATTGCTTCAAAGAGGTTGAATTGCTGCCGTTCGTCACTGACCAAGAGCATTGGAATGAAGAGTTGCTGCTCCAATTCTATGCCACACTTCACATCCGCGGGTATAACAGAGATCTGAAGACTTGGGTCCTGGAGTGGATGACAGGAAACATTCATCACGAAGCCAAAGCCTTTGACATCATTGAGCTCACTGGTCTACCCATTCCCGGCGATCTCTACGAATCTGGCTGTCAACTTCACAGTGAAGCTGTGGAGAGCATCTTTCAAAAGCCTGAACCTAACATGAGTCAGATGCTAAGTATGATGAAGCCATTACCCCAAGATGCTGCATATCCCAAAGAGTTCTTTGTTGAAGACCTAGAATATCTGCCAAGGACTATTTATCACATTATAAGGCGAACTCTCTGGCCCATCAAAAGGCACTGTCCACATGCCAAGCTGGAAGGTGCAATGAAGACTTTGGTCTTCTATATTCTTCATGGAAAATGCTTCAATGCACAAGACTTCTTCATTCGCCAACTTGCTGCATCAGGCTCTGATCTGTTTGGCTTGAAGTTTTACGCCCCATGGGTAATGCGACTGATCAAACTTCACTCCGCTATCTCATATCAGCTATCTGCTCGCAATCATCGGATCTTTTTGCCTGAGGTGGATATGTCTATTGAAGCCATCTATCCTGAGCCTGCCAAGGAACCTCTAAGTCTTCAGAATGCAAAGCATCAAAGTTTTTCTCAGAACATTGAAGGAGTTGAAGCAGTAACTCGTGTGTATCCTTTGGCTGGCACTACACGTGCACTTCATCCTGCTCTCACTGAAGCCACTGATAGCACCATTGCCCAACGACCCAAGAAGTGCACTCGTGTTCTCAATGACCGAGAGCTTCTTGTGGCTCTTCATCAGAAACAGGATAGGCATCATGACTGGCTGAAGCGTCAGATGCAAAGCCTTTTGGTGGATATTAATCGCATTCGAAATCTTGCCACCAAGAATGCCTTTGTTGCCCATAAACCTCTCGATGCACATGGAAAGGGCTGACGCTGATGTGCTCTGAAGATGATCTTCAAGAGGATGGCTTCTCTGAGCGCTTCAAGTTTGACTCCACACCTCCTCGAAGGGCAGTGCTGCGACGAACTCCCTCTCTTGAAGACTCTGAGTTCTCTTCCTCTGCTGCAACTGTAAATACCAGAGTGATCGAGGATGACGGTGATGCTACTTCACCGCCGCCTCCTTCAGCACGCTTCGACACTGCTCCAAGCTCTTCTGCACCGTCGAACACCACCAACGACCCTGCTGCTTCACCTACTCTTCATGGGAACGAGTAGAGGCTCTATGTCTTCAAATCTTTTTGGTCCTTACTGACAAAAGGGGGAGAAGCATATGAGTTTAATAGTCTTCAAGCGGGTCCATATGGAAGGGTGCTTCATATTTTGCTTCGTGTTTACAACTTTCGTTTTCATACATTTGGTTTTTTTAGTTGTAACACTTAAACTCGATGGTCGTCTGCTATCTATTTGCCATTTTGTGATGCGATGATAAATTTCGCATGTGCGATGATAAATTCTGCACTTAGATCATTTTGCAGACGTCCATTTTCCATTATGCATGTCATTATCTTCACATACCTTCACATGCATAGTGGATTGCCATCATAAGTTGAAGAGGATCTCCACAAGCACAACCTGCCATGTGCATTTGCATTCCAAAGCAAACTACTTATATGCACATCTTCAGGGGGAGCCCTTGCAACTTATGAAGACAATTCCTTATCCTTTACAATTTCACATATTATATTCCCCGTTGAAAACTTCAACTAGTTTGTCATCAATCACCAAAAAGGGGGAGATTGTAAGTGCATCTAGTGCCACCCCTAGTTGGTTTTGGAGTATTGACGACAAACCTAGTTGAGGGACTAATGTGTTGTGAGAATTGCAGGATAACACAGGTAGAAGTCCCTCATTGATTCGGTTTTCCTACCAGAGATGACCCCTAAAAATGTATGAAGACATTAATATCAAAGGTGGTATATGAAGATATTCACATTGAAGACTATGACAAGAGAAGACATCGCATGAAGCCTATGGAGCTCGAAGACTTAGATCTTTCATAGTTCTTTTTCTTCTTCTTTGTTGAGTCATAGGAACCACCGTACTGTTAAGTGGGGTCCAAGAGAACCATTCAGAATGACTGAAGTGATGCTTAACCAAAACCTATGTCTTCGAGTGAAGACTATGAGAGCGAATCTTGTCCAGAGTCGGACAAGTTAGCTTTGCTTGTAGCCCAAGTAAAGTTGCCGTGTGAGTTTGAAATCTGACCGTTGGAACACGTGTCAGTTCCTTAGTGACCCAGGGTCATTTCGGACAAATCAGGTCGGGTTGCCTAGTGGCTATAAATAGCCCACCCCCTACAACCAAAAATGGTTGGCTGCTTAGAGTTAGTATAAAGCTTTTGTCGTTTGAGAGCAACCCACCTTGAAGCTTTTGAGAGAGAATTCCTTGCGAGGATAAAGTCCTAACCACCCAGAGCCAAAGAGAATTAGGCATCACTTAAGTCTTCTTGTCTGTGTGATCTGAAGACTTATTACACTTGAGGACTGTGAATCCTCCAGCCGGTTAGGCGTCGCGTTCTGAGCATCCAAGAGACATTGTGGATTGCCGGTGAACGAAGCCTGTGAAGGTTTGGAAGTCTACCTTGAAGACTTACCAGAGTGATTGGGCGAGGTCTGTGTGACCTTAGCTCAAGGGGAATACGGTGAGGACTGGGTGTCCTGAGCTGCGTGTTCAGGACTGGGTGTCTGGGACTGTGTGTCCTCAGGTTTAAATACCTAGCCGCCCTAACCAGACGTACAGTTGTCACAGCAACTGGAACTGGTCCAACACATCATTATCTTCAACGAGTCACTGGTTTCATCCTTCCCTTCTCTTTACGTACTGTTACTCCTTGTGAAGTCATTGTATGATTGCACTATCGTTTATCTTCACTGAGTGACTGCGTGTTCTGTTTGGCTTCATAATATCTTCCTACCTGATCCTTACTACATTGCTGCTACTAGTCATTGTGCTTTCACTCTATTGAATACTTGACTATGGCTTGCCTAGTGTAGTCTACCTTCGCTGCAGGGTAATAGGTTTATTTCTATCGTTTGTCTTCATAACTTCCATGTTTTGAAGACTTTCATAAAAATCGCCTATTCACCCCCCCTCTAGTCGATATAACGCACTTTCAAAGCTTAACTCTCTTTTGCAGGGAAAGGTCTTCATCCCAAAACCAAAATTATCTGAAGCTATTGCTGGGTACCTTAAACATCTTGTAGGGCGCAAGATAAAATGCCCAAATGGTCTTATTATGTATTTTGTTCCTGAGTCGCTTGCTACTTGCCCTATCAGTCCTAATCTTGATCTAAGTTTTCATAATCCACTTGCTCGTCAAATGTTTATGCTTCACAATTCTCTTCGTAAATCCTATCCCCCTAACTGTACTGTAGGGTACGACACCAGCTGCATCAGAATGGATTATTGATAGTGGGTGTACTAATCACATGACTGGCAAGCGAAGCCTTCTCATGGACTCAATCTTACGTCCATCTGACAAAAGTCACATCACATTTGCTGACACTGGTAAAAGCAAGGTATTGGGTCTAGGTAGAGTTGCAATCTCAAAGGATCAACACATGGATAAAGTCATGCTTGTTGAATCCCTTGGTTTCAACTTAATGTCTGTCTCAATGCTTTGCGATTTAAACATGATTGTGATGTTTGGAAAATATCGTTGCCTTGTCCTAATGGAATCTGACAAGTCTCTAGTGTTTGAAGGGTATCGGAAAGATGATTTGTACGTGGTAGATTTCTCAGCAGGACCACAACTTGCCGTATGTCTTCTAGAAAAAGCTTCTGAATGCTGGCTCTGGCATCGGAGGCTAGGGCATTGTAGCATGAGGAACCTCCACATCCTTGCAAGGAAGAAGCATGTCATAGGCATCGAGGGCGTCAAGTTCAAGAAGGATCACTTATGCGGTGCCTGTGAAGCAGGAAAGATGATGAGGGCCAAGCATCCCTCGAAGACAATCATGACAACGACTCAACCCTTCGAACTGCTCCACATGGACCTTTTCGGTCCCACTCATTACTCAACTCTTACTACTACTGCTTGTCTCTATGGCTTTGTCATTGTTGATGATTATTCAAGATATACCTGGGTGCATATAATTCTCTACAAGACTGAAGTGCAGGATGTCTTCAGACGCTTCGCCAATCGAGCCATGAACAACTATGACATCAAGATCAAGCACATCAGAAGTGACAATGGCACTGAATTCAAGAACACTGGCCTAGATACATATCTTGATACTTTGGGCATCACACATGAATTCTCAACTCCGTACACACCACAGCAGAATGGCATCGTCGAACGCAAGAACAGAACACTTATTGAGATGGCTTGGACGATGCTTGATGAATACAAGACTCCAAGAAAATTCTGGCCTGAAGCCATTGATACTGCATGCCATATCATCAACCGTGTTTATCTTCACAACCTTCTGAACAAGACATCCTACGAGCTCCTTACTGGCAAGAAGCCAAATGTCAGTTACTTCAGAGTATTTGGTGCCAGGTGCTAGATCAAGGATCCACATCACACTTCAAAATTTTCACCAAAAGCACATGAAGGTTTTATGCTTGGATAAGGAAAGGATTCGCACTCCTACAGAGTCTTCAACCTCTTTCACTATAAAGTGGTCGAAACAGTGGATGTGCGGTTCGATGAGACTAACGGCTCACAAAGAGAGCACCTGCCAAACGTGCTAGATGAAGTTCTATCCAGTGAATCAATCAAACTTATGGGAACTGGAGAAATCATACCATCTGAATCTCAGCCTGAAGAGGAACTTATCATCTCTACACCTGATCAAACTGAAGACAATGCTCAGCCAGAAGACAATCCTTCTAACGATGACAATGATCAGCAAGAGCAAAATCTTCGTCCTGTACATCCTCGTGTTGCAAATGAAGTACAGATTGAGAAAATAATTAATAGCATCAATGCACCAGGTCCATTCACTCGTTCAAGGGCAACACAGCTAGCAAATTTCTGTGGGCACTTCGCATTCGTCTCAATATCTGAACCCAAGAAAGTTGAAGAAGCCTTTATGGAACCTGAATGGATTCAAGCTATGCAAGAAGAGCTTCAACAGTTTGAGCTGAATAATGTATGGGAACTGGTTAAGCGTCCTGATCCTCGCAAGCACAATATAATAGGCACCAAATGGATATATCGCAACAAGCAAGATGAGCATGGTCAAGTTGTCAGAAACAAAGCTCGTCTCGTTGCTCAAGGGTACACTCAAGTTGAAGGGATTGACTTCGATGAAACATTTGCTCCTGTGGCTAGACTTGAAGCCATACGCATACTGCTGGCCTATGCAAATCATCATAACATTCTTCTGTATCAAATGGATGTGAAGAGCGCTTTTCTTAATGGCAAGATTGAAGAAGAAGTGTATGTTGTACAACCGCCTGGCTTTGAAGATCCAAAACATCCTGACATGGTGTACAAGCAACAAGGCACTGTATGGCCTCAAGCAAGCCCCTCGGGCTTGGTATGACACACTCAAATACTTCCTGAAGAGCAAAGGCTTCAAACCTGGTTCCCTCGACCCCACTCTCTTCATGAAGACATATGATGGTGAACTGTTTGTGTGCCAAATATATGTGGATGACATTATCTTCGGCTGCACCAATCAGAAATACACTGACGAATTTGGATATATGATGCAAGAGCAATATCAGATGTCCATGATGGGTGAGCTGAAGTTCTTCCTTGGTTTTCAAATACGTCAGCAACACAACGACATCTTCATATCTCAAGAAAAGTATCTCAAAGATTGCCTGAAGAAATTTGGGATGCAAGACTGCAAAGGCTTCACGATGCCAATGCCAGCCAAACATCATCTGGGTCCCGACGACAATGGTAAAGAGTTCGATCAAAAGGTATACCGCTCCATGATTGGTTCTTTACTTTATCTATGTGCATCTAGGCCAGATATTATGCTTAGTGTTTGCATGTGTGCTCGATTCCAAGCGGCACCAAAAAAATCGCATCACTTAGCTGTGAAGCGAATTTTTTGATATTTGGCTTACACCCCAATATTAGGATTATGGTATCCAAAGGGCTCAGAGTTTGACCTGGTTGGATTCTCGGATGCTTATTATGCTGGTGACAAGGTGGATCGCAAGTCTACATCAGGCACATGTCATTTTCTGGGACGATCACTTATATGTTGGTCTTCAAAGAAGCAGAACTGTGTATCTCTCTCCACTGCTGAATCTGAATACATTGCTGCTGGATCTTGCTGCGCTCAGCTTCTATGGATGAAGCAAACACTCAAAGACTATGGCATTCATCTGAAGCAAGTGCCACTTTACTGCGACAACGAAAGCGTCATCAAGATTGCCAACAACCCAGTTCAGCACTCGAAGACAAAGCACATTGAAATTCGTCATCACTTTCTCAGAGATCATGTTGTGAAAGAAGATATTGATATCATACACGTCAACACTGAAGAGCAATTGGCAGATATCTTCACCAAGCCCTTGGATGAGAAGAGGTTTTGCAAGTTACGGTGTGAGCTAAATATCTTGGAATCCTCAAATGTCCTATGATCAGGCACACATCCTAACACTTATGCATATTGATGACTTAGATGTGCAACACACGAAGTAAAGTATATCTTCAATCAATGAAGACTTACATTCTAAGTGTGAATACATTAATGTGGAATTTGACTTCGGAGCGCCACGATAATTGTGCGCCGTGTCTGGGTCTAATACTTCCTATACGGTGGGTAACGCCACCACCAATTTTTTCTGTTTGAAGTGTTTCACTCATGGCGTTACGTTTGATATGTCTTCACATTTGGTTTGGCTTCAATCTCAACTTATCTTCATGATTATCATCACTATGTTGACTTGATTGTCTTTCTCATATATATATATATACTAGTGTTCTGTCCTCTACAGCATTCACTTATAGCTATGTCTTTTTGTTGAATCTTTTGAACTAAGTGAATGTGATCGGACCCTAACCTCTCTATGCTTTCTATCTCAAACTCTATCTCTTCAAATCATATGCATTCTATTGAAACTGTCGAATATCTTCTCTGCGTCCTTGTGAGCAGAAGATACAGAGACAAACATTAAGTCTGTTTTCAATGCTAAATCCTTTCACCTGAAACTCGGAGAAGTGGGAACGACCACCCGACAATCCAGGCGTGCGTGGGAACATGGAACAACCTCCGATATGTTGCATGATAGCCACATGCCCTTCAGATGTGAATCGCCAGGGGCACCTGTGTAATAACACTGTGCCGTCCCTGTCCCTATAAATACACGCCTCACCACAGTCATTATCCTTTCTTCCACTCTCGCACAAACCCTAGCGCCACCGCTAGCCCTCGACGACGCCGGCGACGAAGCGCTTAGCTGCCGCGACCTCACCGACGCCGTCTTCACGCCGGCCGCGGACATCTTCTTCTCCGCCGTCGCCGTAGGTGTCCTCCGTCGCCAAGTTAGGGCACGGATGATCGAACTGCTCGGCCTCCTCTCCCACTCCGTCTAGCTGTTCTTTGTGTGGTAAATACAACTTCCTTTTTACGGCCCCTTTGATCCTATAGATTCATCACTTTCTACCACAAGCAGTTTCTGTTCACACAAGTTGGATCTATTTCATACTGCATCTCATAATATGCCTAATATGTTCACTTATGCTTCACAAAGTAGTTAGATTCCTCACTTGTACTTATTCGTGGATTCGTACAAATCTGGAACCAACTCTCTATCTATGAGTGAATGTCTTCGCACTATGAGGTCAATGTCTTCTAAACTGATTTATCTTCAAAATCTTCTGAGAATGCATATGACATCTTCCCCTTCCCTCGCACCTTAATGCTGTCACAGGTACATGTCCGTGGGAGAATCCCTTGGTTCTCATAGTCTGCATTCATTTGCAGAATTCTTACAGCATCATATAAATTCTCCCGAAGCCAGTTCCTGTTTGACTAGCAAGCGGAAGCCTTTGAAACCTTTGAACGTGTTGAAGCCATTCACTTTGAAGTTCATGGCTACAGAGAAATCAGCAAGGAAGGGTGGCAGACAGCGTCGAGGGGGAACATCAAGAGATCTGCCTGATGACCTCTCAGAGCTGTACAAGACAGATCCAGAAGAGGATTACAATCAGCGCAAGACACGAATCCAATGGATTCGAAGATACTGGGCCGAGAAATGGTTCAAGTACAAGTTTGTGACCCAGGAATATGCTGAGAAGAATGCCATCAAGCGACCATGGGGAGACATTCTATACAGAAATCTTCAACCCAAGTCCAGAGATGAAGCCATTGAACAAGGCTTCTATCCCTGCATGGTCCGTGGACCACAGCCTGCGGATGCAGACCCATCATCATTGCTATGGTGTCGTGACGACAATCTGTTCAAGCGCAACTTCTAGTTTGCCAAGAATTCGGCTAAGCAAAACAAGTAGACTTCAACCCTGGTCCTTCTGCTCCCCGTGCCGATGGCACCCGCGAAGCTGAACCCAATCTTGTTGGGCCCTTCTACAACCTGGAAGGTCTCATCACTCATATCATGGTTTAAGGGACAACCGTGGATGAGCCTGCAGATGACGCTGAATCTGATGAAGCGCCTGCACCGCTGAAACCAAAGAAACTGAAGAAACCTAAAGCTTCAAAACCTGCTCCTGCACCAAAGGTCTTACAGGCGAAGCCTCTGGCCACTGCACCTCCTGAACACAGTGTGCAGTCTGAAAATTTGTCACGCATCTCCAAGCCCTCGAGAGTAAAGATGCCCTTGCAACCCCCCAGCCAAGAACTGATTGCTGCTGCTATTCTGCGCAATGACGCCATTGATCTGTCCAGCGATGAAGATCTTGCAGATGATGCTCTTGAGCAACTGATCAAGATCAAGGAAGAAGCAGAGATCTTCAATGATTTGCCTCTCTTTGATGTGGCAATCATTCATAACTTCATTGATGAGTGGTTTGACACGCCCAACCTCAGCTTTGAAGATTTGCAACTTCCAATTGGCCTCAGTGTCGCCTTCACTGGCGCCATTGCTTATGAGTTAGCTCTAGCTCAGCGCATCGTTGAACTGAAGCAAAAGATCGACTATGATAAATCTCAGTTCAAGAAGTACATGGCCAAGCTCAGCGTGCAAGATGTGAAAAACTTCAAGATTATGCTGCACGAGCTCAAGGAAGCCTTTCTCAAGAAGCGTGAAGAAGCTAAAGGTTCTCGTGAGCGCATGAAGAGCCTGGCTGACAAGTGTGTGCAAGCCTACAATAAGGCTGAGAAGCGCAAGGCTCTTGGTCGTCCTGGCATCGACCCCAGAATGGCTGCAAAGAAGAAGAAGCCATCAACTGACCAATCTGCACCTTCAAGGCAGGAAGAACCTCGCATAGTCTTCCCAAGCAGCATGACTGGCTCGAAGCCAAAGGTCAGGTCAACCGCTTCAGAACTGAAGAAGACGAGGACTGCCGAGGCTGAAGCCAGAAAAAGGGAAAATCCTGAAGCTTCTGATGTCGCTCCCTCTAAGAAGAAGCGCAAAACCAAGAAGGATCGGGCTGCTCCCAAAGAGCCCTTAGTTGTTGAACCTATCTCAATGGTTCGCCCTGCATCTGAACACCACGAGCGCCAACTGATTGTTCATGAGCCTGCTTCCACAGAGGCTCATGAAGCTGAAGACATTCCAGCAGTTGACCCCACCGCTGCTGAAGACATTGGTCACCATGACAATGTTGAAGATGATGAAGTCCTTCCTCAGATCGAGCACCAACTGGTATCATCGCCTGTGCTCACGCACAGCGAACTCATCAGCATTGGTCGTCCTCTGACACCAACTGCTCAGGATGCATCGTGGGCTGATCACCCACAGAGACAAGACACTCCAAGCTCTCCCCAACCGCAAGCTACCCCAACAGTGCAAGATAATGATGACTATGAGGCCCAGCACACTCAATATCCACAAGCGTCGCCCGTATTACGCAGGCTTCGCAAAGAATCAAGGCCCCAATTCGCTCCCACAATGCACGAGTCTGAATCCGAAGCCAAAATGGCTGAAGATATTCTAGCTGCATCAGCCGATGAAGAAGAAGCCTCAAGAGTTGCTACACCCCCGCCTCACCAAGATGTTGTTCTCGAGGAGAACGTGACCGACCCTCCAGTTTCTGAAGTGGAGGTTGAGAATCCTGAGGCTGCCACCACTAACACCACTGAAGCCAATGACGTGGTCATGGCTGAAGACACTGTGGAGCCTGCACCTAACACTGTGCCAAAGGCCAATGAAGCCAATGATGCACCTGCAACAGATGTGCAGCCTGACGCCTCTGTTGATGCCACTGCTCCTGTTCCGCCACCAAGGCCACACACTATCGAGCAAGCATTCAACTATGGCCAACTTATCACTGTCAAATGGCCTTTTCTGACTCCTCCGCCTGCTGCTGGTCCTCAATTTGATTACCACGTTGAGCACAGGCCTCAGGTTCAGAAGCCAATGCCAAGGTTGCCCAGGTTTCCAGATACTGCATCTGCACCCGGATCCTTTAATATCAATGGCTTCAAGGCACACAACACCTTCTTTGATAGCGCCAAGAACCCCTACACCAAGGCAAGAATATCTTCTGATCGGTTCTGGAGCTATCAGCAGCGCAGTTATTACTCATGCATTCTGTACAATCAAGGTCGCATTTTTCCCACATATGCATCTTGACACTAAAGCCATAACTGGTCTGCCTTGTTTGGAAGAAGCTCTAGATTGCTTCAGAGAGTCTGGATTGTTGCCATTCGTCACTGATAAGGAGCACTGGAACGAAGAATTGCTGCTCCAATTCTATGCCACTCTTCATATTCGTGGCTACAACAGAGATCCGAAGACTTGGGTCCTTGAGTGGATGACGGGCAATGTTCATCACGAAGCCAAAGCCTTTGATATCATTGAGCTCACTGGCCTGCCCACTCCAGGAGATCTTTATGAACCTGGTTGTCAGCTTCATAGTGCAGCTATGGAGAGCATTTTTCACAAGCCTGAACCAAACATGAGTCAGATGCTTAGCATGATGAGGCCTTTGCCTCCAGATGCTGAATATTCTAAGAAGTTCTTTGTTGAAGACCTTGAGTATCTGCCACACACTATCTATCACATCATAAGGCGAACTCTCTGGCCCATCAAAGGACATTCTCCATATGCAAAGCTGGAAGGTGCAATGAAGACTTTGGTCTTCCATATTCTTCACGGCAAATGCTTCAATGCACAAGACTTCTTCATCCGCCAACTTGCTGCATCAGGATCTGATCTCTTTGGCTTGAAGTTTTACGCTTCATGTATTATGCGGCTGATCAAACTACACTCAGCTGTCACCTATCAGCCCTCTGCTCGCAATCGTCGGATCTTTCTGCCTGACGTCGATATGTCAGTTGAAGCCATCTATCTAGAGCCTACCAAGGAGCCCCTTAGTCTTCAGAATGCTGATAAGCAAAGTTTCTCTCAACACATTAAAGGCGACCCAGCAGTCACTCGTGTTTATCCTCTGGCTGGTACTACCCGTGCACCTCATCGTGCCCTCACTGAAGCCACTGAAAGCACCATTGCACAACGGCCCAAGAAGCGATCCCGTGTTCTCAATGACCGAGAGCTTCTGGTTGCCCTTCATCAGAAATAGGATAAGCATCATGACTGGCTGAAGCGCCAAATGCAAAGCCTCTTGGTGGATGTAAACAGGATTCGCAACCTTGCCACCAAGAATGCCTTTGTTGTCCATGAAACCTGTCAGCGTACATGGAAAGGGCTGACGCTTATGTGCTCTGAAGATGATCTTCAAGAGGATGGATTCTCTGAACGCTTCAAGTTTGACTCAACACCTCCAAGAAGGACTGTGCGGCGGCGTACTCCATCTCTTGAAGACTCTGAGTTCTCCTCCTCTGCTGCAACAGTGAATGCACGTGTCATCAATGATGAAGACGATGCTACTTCACCACCTTCGGTGCGAATCAACACTGCACCAACTTCGTCTGCACCGCCAAACAACACCGACGACCCTGCTGCTTCACCTACTTCTCATGGGAACGAGTAGATGCTCTATGTCTTCAAACCTTTTTGGTCCTTACTGACAAAAGGGGGAGAAGCATATGAGTTTGATAGTCTTCAAGCGGGTCCATATGGGCGGTGGTTTTATATTTTGCCTAGTGTTTACAACTCTCGCGTTTTGATATATTTGGTTCTTTGAGTTGTAACACTCAAACTCGATGGTCGTCTGCTACTTATTTGCTTTTCTGTGATGCGATGATAAATTCCGCATGTGCGACGATAAATTCTGCACTTAGATCATTTCGCAGACGTCCATTTTTCATTATGCATGTCATTATCTTCACATACTTTTCATGCATGATGAATTGTCATCATAAGTTGAAGAGGATCTCCACAAGTACAACCTGCCATGTGCATTTGCATTCCAAAAGCAAATTACTTATATGCACATCTTCAGGGGGAGCCCTTGCAACTTATGAAGACAATCCCCTATCCTTTACAATTTCACATATTATATTCCCCGTTGAAAACTTCAACTAGTTTGTCATCAATCACCAAAAAGGGGGAGATTGTAAGTGCATCTAGTGCCACCCTTAGTTGGTTTTGGAGTATTGATGACAAACCTAGTTGAGGGACTAATGTGTTTGTGAGAATTGCAGGATAACACAGGTAGAAGTCCCTCATTGATTCGGTTTTCCTACCAGAGATGACCCCTAAAAATGTATGAAGACATTGAAGTCAGAGGTGGTATGTGAAGACATTCACATTGAAGACTATGATAAGAGAAGACATCGCGTGAAGACTATGGAGCGCGAAGACTTAGCAGTTTCGTCGTTCTGTGTTTTTCTTTGTTGAGTCATAGGAACCACCGTACTGTTAAGTGGGGTCCAAGAGAACCAGTCAGAATGACTGAAGTGATGCTTAACCAAAATCCTATGTCTTCGAGTGAAGGCTATGAGAGCAAATCTTGTCCAGAGTTGGATAAGTCAACTTTGCTTGTAGCCCAAGTAAAGTTGCCGTGTGTGTTTGATATCTGACCGTTGGAACATGTGTCAGTTCCTTAGTGACCCAGGGTCATTTCGGACAAATCAGGTCGGGTTGCCTAGTGGCTATAAATAGCCCACCCCCTACAACCATAAACGGTTGGCTGCTCAGAGTTAGAGTACGGCTTTTGTCGTTTGAGAGCAACCCACCTCGAAGCCTTTGAGAGAGAATTCCTTGCGAGGATAAAGCCCTAAACACCCAGAGCCAAAGAGTGTTAGGCATCACTTAAGTCTTCCCGTCTGTGTGATCTGAAGACTTATTACACTTGAGGACTGTGAATCCTCCAACCGGTTAGGTGTCGCGTTCTGAGCATCCAAGAGTCATTGTGGATCGCCGGTGAACAAAGTCTGTGAAGGTTTGGAAGTCTACCTTGAAGACTTACCAGAGTGATTGGGCGAGGTCTGTGTGACCTTAGCTCGAGGGGAATACGGTGAGGACTGAGTGTCCTGAGCTGCGTGTTTAGGACTGGGTGTCCGAGACTGTGTGTCCTCAGGTTTAAATACCTAGCCGCCCTAACCAGACGTACAACTATCACAACAGTTGGAACTGGTCTACTAAATCTTTGTCTTCACCAAGCTCACTGGTTCTATCCTTCCCATCTCTTTATTTACAGTTGGTCCTTGTGAAGTCATTGTATGATTGCTTTATCTTTTGTCTTCACTGAGTGACTACTTGTTTTGATTGGCTTCACAATATCTTCCTACCTGATCTTTACTGCCTAGCTGCTATTAGTCATTGTGTTTTCACTCCATTGAATACTTGATTATGGTTTGCCTAGTGTAGTCTACCTTCCGCTGCATGGTAATAGGTTTATTTCTATCGTTTGTCTTCGAAACTTCCATGTTTTGAAGACTTTCATAAAAATCGCCTATTCACCCCTCTCTAGTCGATCACTAGCACTTTCATCACTATACTACATATGATGGTGAGTGAGTGTGGCATTGTCCAAACAAAAAATATCTTCTAATAAAAATCCATTATACTCTGTATGTTCGTAAATACAAGTTTTTTTAGAGATTCTAATATGGACTACATCACTCTAAAATACGCTCTATATTCATCCGTATGCAGTCCATATTCAAGTTTCTAATGACTTATATATAGAAACAGAGGGAATATTTCATAGGGATTCATAGGGCATGTCCAGTTCACCTACGTGGGTGAAATTATTGTTTTCATCACGGCTTGTTAAAGTCATGATCATTTGATGATTAAGAAAATATAAATTTCTACAAAAAATGATAAACTTTATTGAGTATATTTAAGTTTTGCAACCATGTAGGTCATCTTGTGGTTTGTGGATGGTAAATTTTATGGAGTACTTCAAAGTAGATATTTTGTCTGACGCTCCTACACGGGTATTTTTCACTGTGTATCATTATACTTATTCTATGTTGTGTCACTATTTAACTCTCATTACTACTTTAATAGGAACATATAACAGCTTTTAAAACAAAACTAGCTATGATTTTAGTGGACTCGGAATTGAATGATGATAATATAAGAAATCGAGACATGGAAGATGACGAAGACAACACATATCCCACGGAATGTATGATACTAGGTAAACCCCCTGAGAATTTCAAAGAAATCAAATACATCATCAGAAGTTGAGCTCATCTCATAGTCATTTATCCTTTCACCGTTTGTCAATCAAACAAATGATGACTTAATAGATGAACTATGCTTGTTCATCAGTATGGTTGATGATGTCGCTCTACTGGAGTAAGCCATATTTTTTAGATCATTTTGTATTCTAATAATTTACTCTGATGTCATTATAATTGACAGAATTTCGAATTTACATGAGCGAATGGGTCAAAAGCTCCGATCCTTACCAAATTAGCTTAAATTTGAGACAAATAAAAAACATACTAAACAATGATGAATACATGGATATTGATTGTTTCAATATGGTTGTACGTATACTAGCGCGCAACAAAGTCCAGCTTCTCAGAGACATTCCATCTCACTATATGGATCTAAACTTTTGTGTAAGTTAGTATAATCACATATCAATTTTTTCCTCATTGCACTAATGTTTTCTTATTCTTATTTTAGGCGGTGTTTCACTATGCACGAAACTCAAGTCATCGTGAAAATATGGACATTGTTATATTGAAACGGTTGTTCCATAGGTGGCCTGAGAGCAATGACTATCATATCTCACAATGTGATATGGTAAGATTTTAGATTTTCATTTTATGACAGTGCTTTATTTGGTCTTAAAAAAAATATTCCATATATTATTTATAAACTATTGCATTGTTGTAGATTTTGTTGCCTTGGTGTAAGTTTGGACTATTTTTATTGTTTGTTTTGGATCAAAATAAAAAACTTGTCTCAATTTTTGATCCGACACCAATACCTACTTTGGGGAGAATGTACTTAAAACCGTGGCCGGCAACCTAAACATTGCCCTTGAAGTTGCAAACCCTGCATTCAAGGATGATATCTCTAAATGGGAATGCATAGTTCCTATTGCTTCAACAAACTCACACTGGTACGAATCTTTTTAATGCATTACAATATTTATTGATTCATTCAAAGCACATTATATCTTTATTGCATACATGCAGTGCCCTGTCGGGTTATTTGGTTTTCAATTTCATGCACTCATTGTGCGATGGAAAACTATATTTTCCCATACCCAAGGTGAGTATTTACATCATGCTTATTTGTATACACATTATACATGCAACTTGTTATAACAATGTTGTATAATGCATATGTAGCCTGGTTTTCAATTGAGGAAGCAATTTTTGGTGCATATTCTAAAGTATGAAGAGAATGAAGCTCAAAACAATATCCCATCCATTGAACGAATCATCATAGATCGCATCTACAGATGGACTTTCATTGCTTCAAAAGATGGACCTTCAAGACATGCTTAGTTCTGGTTCTTAAAATATATATTTTTGTAACAATTATAATACAATTATTATGTGACCGTTAATTTTATGCGGAGACATGTTATAGGACTAAACTGACACACCTATGATAGTTTTAGGACTTGTGATGCATTTTACTCTTTCTGGATCATGTGTTACACGCTTGCTCATATCATTGGGCATTAGACACATTTAAATGGCTCGGTAAAAAAATCACTAAAATAAAAATTAAATTTACAGTAGATGTTTTTACTATGGATTATGATACGTGTGTGTTGGATCACAAATATGTCACACTTTTTTAAATACAATTTGAGTGATATGATAATATTTTTTAGCCATCCAAATTTTTATGTAAAATTTATTTTGGTTAATATTATACCATGTGAATTCATTTTGTTTCAGACGTGCATTGCACATGCATGCTTACTAGTGTAACTCAAAAAGAAAAAAAAAAGCATCTCACTCTCCTTCCGGGAGAAGCCATGTCGAAACCGCCACCGCCACCGCCAACGCCGCCCGCCTCCGAGGCCTCGTCCTCTGTCGCCGCGGCCGCTCCTCGCTCCCTTCCTCCAACGCTCCTCCTCCCTCCTTCATCCAGCGGGAACCGAGGCGCGCGCGGCGGCAGTGCCGCGGGGAGCAGGAAGGGCAAGGCGCCGGTCGGTTCGGCGGCCGGCGCGCAGGGAGAGAGACACCAGCACGACCCGCTAGTGGAGGCGGTGAGGTTGGTTGGGAGGGACGTGGACCCAGGGGTCGCCGGCGCTGACATCCTGGAGCTGGCGATGGCCAAGGGGCCCATGTTCTCGTGGCTGAGGTACTGGCCGGAAGAGGGGTATCCCGAGGAGGGCCGACCTTACTGAAGCCCATCTCGGCTGTTAGGTATATACTCCCTCCGTCCCATAATATAAGAGCGTTGCTCTTATATTATGGAACGGAGGGAGTAGGGAGTACTTGCAATTTTATTATGCGTCAGTGTTGGGGCCTTTTCCCCTGATCGATCCAGTCCAGGAGTTGATCATCTCCCGTGCCACTAATTATCATACTGCCAATGACTATCCTGTGCACCTATGTAGTTCAAAATGTGCTTAAGATTACTGCAGACAATGATCCAATGATCCCTTCAATGTGAGTTTATCTTCACTCGGTGTCTGAAATGATATGTGGTGCAAAATGGATCATGTCTTGCCAAATTGGCCAATTTGAGTTATAGCCTTGCTAACTCTTTTTGTTTGATGAGGTTAAGCTAATATTCATATCTTACCTGATAACTGTCCACTTTACCACCCAAAATAGCCCGTTTGATTTAAGCTGTGCACGTACTGAGCTAAGTTAATGATCCACGAACATTGATGTTTCTGATTACAGGTTTTAAATTATTTAACTTGATCTCAGTTTCTTAGTTTGATTCAAACTGCATGTTTTGATTGTGAGTGGTGCTAGTGAGGAAATTCAGTGGGACTAAGATGAGTTATTGTATAATTATCGCTGAAATATATGAAACCAAAGCTATATATTAAATTTAAAGAAGATGTGGAAACATTATTTTCTCAGAAGCTCAAGTATAGCCACACAACAACCATTCAATACATCCATCTTAAGTCCCCATGCTCCATTTTGTATATATTTAGGCACTTATCTACGGATATCTAAGGACTAGCTGATACATTATAAAATACAAACCATTTTACAAGCTTCTGTAGATATCTCACAAGTCACAAACTCACACAATATTATCACGCGCCTAAAGGACCATTTTCTTATGTCAAACCAGGAGCCTGTAGGACTGACCTCACCAATTCAAATTCTTGTACACATGGGTTCAGTTCAGGCATTATGTGTGGACGCCTGAAGAAATCCATTGCGAATCTGACTGGCAATGTCTGCAACAGCACCTGGGCCATGCGGGAGGAAAACTGCAGAAGATTTGGATGAAGCGCCGATCTCTTTCATGGTGTCAAAGTATTGAGTGAGCAGAACCAAGTCCATCACATCCTTGGCGGAAGTCCCAGGCACATTGCCAGAAAAGCCAAGCACACTGTCTCTGAGGCCATCAACTATTGCCTGCCGCTGCCTTGCAATTCCAAGGCCAGAGAGATACTTAGCTTCAGCCTCTCCCTCAGCTCTCTTGATTTGAACGATCTTTTCTGCCTCTGCCTTTTCATTTGCCGCAACACGCATTCTTGCAGCTGAACAGCGTAATAAAAAGAAATGGTTAAACATATACATCAAACTGCTTAGATAAAACATTAGGGTTTTAGATCAGCTATATCAACACCCTAATGTGAACTACTCCTAAGGTTTGTTAGCAATACATACATGGAACACCTGCGTTGTTGCTAGATTTTAGCAGTTGATACTCCAAACTAAGCTCTACTCAAGTAGGCAAATGCTTACCGGCATTAATTTCATTCATAGCCTTTTTAACCTTTTCATCTGGCTCTATATCAACAATTAGTGTCTGCACAATCTCATAGCCATAAGCAAACATAGCCTTCTCAAGCTCCTGCTCCACAGATTTTGCTATGTCATTCTTTTGCTCAAAAACATCATCCAGTTGTAGTTTGGGAATGCTTGCTCTGATAACTGCAAGATCATATACCCT
Source organism: Triticum urartu (assembly GCF_003073215.2). NCBI lineage: Eukaryota > Viridiplantae > Streptophyta > Magnoliopsida > Poales > Poaceae > Triticum > Triticum urartu. The sequence goes on from NC_053022.1 coordinate 294,333,052, forward strand.
TGTTAAGAATCACTTGGAGAAGATTTTTAGCATTTACATATAGAAAAATTTCTTCAATTCACGAGAATTTCCAGAAATTACTATATTTTAAGAGGATAATCCTTACCATCAAAGACATAAGATTGGATTTGAGATTTTGGGTTGCTCAGCTTATAATACGCATCATTTGCTTTGTCCTCCATTGCTCGGTATTGAATGGATGCAACAATTGTAACAAAAACGTTATCCTGTAAGAGGATGCATAGTGTCAGCAGAAAATAGATCGCATAAACTAATGTGATCTCTACAAGTTTGTGTGATGCATGGGGGTGTTTTGAATGGATAATTCAAGAAGTGAAATATAAGAGTACCTTTGTCTTTGTCTCGCAGCGAACATCCATTTGCCTAAGCCTAAGTGTAAGCTTACCACTGACACGGCTTCCGATAATCCATGGCACACAGTGACACCCCGGATCAAGCACATCCTCAAATTTCCCAAATCGTTCCTTGATGGCTACTGTTGACTGGTCCACTTGTACACAGCAAAGCAACTTGCCTATTGCTGCAACTAGTTTGCCCATTCTTATCTCTGTCTTGAAACAGTGAAGGTATGAATCAATGTTACAACAGCTTTCAGATTAATTAAAAAATAAATTCATTGCCAGTCACTTTTTGCAGGCAAATTATTTGTGTGCTGTAGCAGCACTATACAAGAAAATGGTGTACATACTACATATAGGTAATCCTCCTGTATGAAATAGTGAGATCCATACAAACTATGACTAACTGGCCAACAGATTACCGAATCATTAACTATCTGCTTAATAGATTAACATATTGCTGGGTTTTTCGCTTGTTTTCATAATAGGTTATCATATTTGCTGAATTATTCTTTGTATATTTTCAAAAATAATAATTTTGATTTGGTTCGGGAAGCTTTGTGGTTTGCCGAAAGCTAACTTCAAAATGCCAATATATTGTAAGTTATCTAAGAAAGATGATGTTGTCACCAATTATTGTTGGTGGGCTGATTGCCTCAACATCTTCTTTTTCCTCTAATTTAATTTCATCCCAGACGGATTTTTCTTTACACTTGAAGGATCGATAAGTTATTGCATTGTTTGCATTACAAGACAGCAACATAATTTCTTTCCCCCTAGAGCAGGATAGGAGCAGAGAAGTTAAAGGGAGGTGGTATAGTTGACTTACATTAACCTCTCTTCTGATCTTTGAGCACTGGCACCACAACCACTGCTGAATACTTGACCTAACTGGTGAAGATAGTTCAGATTGTTGAAGAGGATATGGGATAACTGGATTTTGTCTTGAATTGTCTAGGAGCATGGGGAGTGCTTTTATACATGAGTAGTTGGGTCATATGTATCCAGGTCAACGCCAGCATTTCTCTTTTGGAATCTGCACAGTAGCCTGGGAGAAACTTCTTAGGGTGGGTTTGGATTTTTGTTGTTTGAATCAGTTGCAGCCAACCAAACCCAATACCATGGTTGGTTATGATAGTCTTGGCTAAATAAGCATTTAATTCTGTTGTCAACGTAGACCGGGCTTTAATGATAGTTGTCGTTCAAAGCTTGGTATCTTAAATGTTGGATTTATAGTCTTGAAAGGAATTTATTTATTTTCTCTCTAAGAAACCTGACTAAGATCTCATACCTCAAGAATTGTGTTCTTAGAGCATCTCCAGCCGTTCGGCCCCCAGGACGCCGAAAAAGCGCCGTCTAGGGTTGAACCGGCGTATCTTTTAGGCGTGAGGGCGATAGTGTTCCCAGTCGCCGCCCCCAGGTCGCCCCCCAAATTGGCGCAAACAGGGCACAAAGTCGGCGATTTGATTCAAATTTGCACAAACATGGCATAAACTCGGCGATTTTCATTCAGATTTGTACAAAAAAAATAGAGAACAACTACGCCTAGCCTAGCCTACTACATCGCTGCCACCGCCTGCCGGAGCCCGCTGCCGCCTTCTACATACCGGGAAGCCTATAGAAACGGGTGTAGTCGCCGCTGCCGCCGTCGTCATCGTCGCACGCCCCGCCGGAGCCGCCGCCGTCCCTGCTGCACCCCTGGCCAGGGTCGCCGACGCGCGGTGGGGCGCTGGATGGCCCGGCCTCATCCTCCTCGTCGCTGTCGAGGACGATGACGCCGCCCTCCTTGCACCCGCGGCGCCGGGCCTGGAGCTCCTTGTATGCTCGGGCTGGCGGCGCACCTGCTCGCGGAGGTAGTCCTCCTTCGCCCATTTTAGGGCGGCCTCGTCGTCGGGGGCCACCATGCCGACGTGCTCCGGCTGCAGCCCGGCTCGGGCTTCAGCCGGACTAGACGGAGGAAGCGCGGGGAGGGGCGGGAACCCTCGTTGATGACGAGGGCGCCGCTGCGGGTGCGGCGCCGGAGCGGCATCTCCTCCGGCTCCGGCTTGACGGGGCGGAGCCCCGTCGAGCCGGGGCCTGACGACGAGGACGCCCCCGGCTCCATCCGCCGCGGCGTTCAGGAGCTACCACGACGGCGAGAGAAGGACGACCGAGGCGGGTACTCGAGGCGCGGTACGTTGCCGGTCTCGATGTGGTCAAGGACGGCCTCGAGCGTGCGGCCTGGCACGCCCAACCACTCGCGCCACCAGTCGGCGTTGAGGCGGCCGCGGGGGATGACGCCATTGGTGGAGGCGACCTGTTCTTCGCGGCAGCGCGCGAAGTACATGGTCCACATCGTGTGGCTGTCGACGGCGTACCTCGGCTCGTTCTGCTGCTCCGGCGGCAGGGACGAGCGGATGCGGGCGATCTCGGCCCGCCGTGCCGCCCCGTCGGGCATCGGTGGCACCGGGATGCCGCCGGCGCTCAGCCTCCACACACCCGGCACATGCATGTCCGACGGCGCCAGATACTCGGCCTCGTAGAGGAGGCGCGCCTCCGGCTCTTGGAGATGGCGACGGCCGAAGCCGTTCGCCGCCGCGCCGTCGCCGGGGAACTTCTCAACCATTTGCTCATCGGCGTGAAGGGGGCGGTGGGCTGCTCTGTGTGGCGATGTGAGGCGTGGTGTGGCAGCTGTGGCCTTCACCGGCGGGGGATGGGCTTTTATAGCCGCGGCCGGGCGGCGAGAGCCTGCATGCTGGGCGACGCGTGGCGGGAGCGGACGAGACGCGCGTCGGTGACGCCTTCACTGCGTCGCCCGTGAGGCATCAATGTAGGCTGACCGGCGCGACAACCTTGGCCAGCCTCGCATTGATTTCCGCGGGAACCGAGGCGATGAGGACGAGGAAGCGGCGTCTCGCTGACGCTGCGGGCCCATCCCCGTTCGCACCAAAACCGCTCTCCCAGGCGCCTCCCAGCGCGTCGGGTTCGGCCTGGGTCCGCTGACGCCAGTTTCGGCTCAAACCGGCGAAAAAGGGCTCCGGGGCGCGCGCCTGGGCTGATTTTTAGGCATCGGCGCGAAAAAACCGTATGGGTGGGGCGTGTTGGGGGCGCGGCTGGAGATCCTCTTAGGATCTCAGGGTCACAAGCAAAGTTTTTTTTTCTTTTTTGAGTACTGAAACTTTCATTTTGGCTGGAGTGTTTAGCAATCTTTCTTTGTCAATTTACTGTTGCCTTACAATGGCAACTACTATGTGTTTTAGTGGATCTTTCGAAAAGCTTCGTGTTTGGTGCTAGTTTAGGGCATGTACAATGGTTGATAAAATAGTTTTATCTTAGGTCTTGCATCTAATTAAGAGATAACAAAAAAATGTCTACAATGGATCATTTCTCATCTTTATCTTCATAACTAGTTATTCCTAAAAACGTGGTGACACATATTGTGCTAAGATATCATCTTTTGTCTTATCTTAAATAAAAAGAGATAAGCCTTTTCTTATGAGACCTCTCTCCTTCACCTCATCATTTATTCTACATGACACTCCTAAGATAGCACCACTGTACATGCCCTAATATATTATCTCTTGGCTTATCTTAAATAAGAAAAAACAACCTTTTTCTTATGAGGTCTCTCTCCTTCACCTTATCATTTATCCTACATGACACTCCTAAGATAACATCACTGTACATACCCTTACTAATACAAGAGTCGACGTGAGTTGATTGGGTAAGATTTATATCATGTTACCACTGAAGGCCGGACTTTTGGAGCCGCTGGAAAAGGTTGAAACTTTTTGGAGCCGTTAATCGTTCTTTTCATGTTTGCCCATTAATTTCCTGTGGAAGTTACGGAAAATCCTCCCCCGATTGATGTCAAATAACTCGAAAAAAGTAGCCGAGGTATTTGTTGATGGTATGGTAATGGTGAGAGGCAGCTGTGGTTTATGTTCGAACCCCGCGTCACCTCCATTATTTTGCTGTCTGTGACAGCACAAACATGGCAACTTGGCAATGGGTAAGGACTGACGTGCATGACGAATCAAAATTATAATTGTTGACCTGCGATTGGAGCTTTGTATCGTACTACGCGTTTTGCTGGTTTGGCCGTTCAATGGTCGGAAATTCCCCAGCGGCGACCATTCCACTAGGATCAAATAATGATCCACTAGTGGTTGTCGTGGAGGTGTGGCTTTGATTAGGATCAGGATCAGGATTGTTTCAAAGCTTGCAACCTTAAGTGCTAGAGGCCCAACCTGAATGAAATTTGCTTTTATCTCTCTTCGAAACTTGAATATGGAAATGCTACTTGAAGAACGGTATTCCTTCATCTGAAAAGGAATCCTATGCTTGGAGTATCTTCGAGGATTGCTAATTTGATTCCCTATATCTATATGTCCGTGAACGCGTCCGTGCAGGAGCCCGCCCCGGCAACCACATGCCTCATGTGCAAAACATCTAATCCGTATAAAGCCATGAAACGTTGATTTCATACATAGTTCATACAAACTAATAGATGGTTAAAAACGAGCTACATTCAAAAAGAAGATTGCAAATTATGTACTACCCCACTCCTACTTCTTGTCGGAGTAGAGCTCGATGACCCCCTTGCCGGAGTCGCCGGCCTCGTGGTCGTTGGTGGTGGGGCGAATCGAGGGCATCTCATTGTTGTCAGCGTCGTCCGCAAAGAGCTCCTCCCACTCAACATTGTGGAGGTGGAATCGGCCACGGTTCGCCGCCACACCTCCTCGAACTCGAGGGGCTCGAGAGTAGTGCGGTTCTCCGTGAAGAGGGTGTTGTCACAGATGAGCTAGGCGAAGGCGGCAGCACCCTTGCGTTCGGCCTCGAATCGCGCCTCCGCTGCGAGGTGCTCTACCTCCTCTGCTTGGGCACGGAGGAACTGCTCCTCTGCCTCCTCTGCCTCCTCCATCGAGAGAAGGTGAATTTTGTTGCCCTTGCAGGCCACGATGTCCACCACCTCGAACCCGGCGATAGGATCAATCCTCACCTCATCCATGCTCGCCACCTCCTCCTCCACCAACTCCTCTGTCACTTTCATGCTCGATCCTTACCTTTCGTGTTCCGTTGTTTGATCTTAGTTAACTCCTCTCTTGCTTTGCACGCAGTTCTACTTTGTAGTTTGCTACGGTGGAGCCATTGTGATCGGAGGAGTCCTGGGCAGCTCCTTCGCTGAAGAGATGAAGGGCAAGGTGATGAAAGTGCTAGGGTATGCGCTTGGCTCGGTCAGTGTATCACAGTGCCGATAGTTGGCTTCCTTTGGTGCCCTTTCGCTTGGCGCTGGGATGATTGAAGATGGTGGTTATGTTAGCATCGTCTGTTTCTCTTTGTTATCAAAGTAGCCAAGACATTGTTGAATGGCTTATAATTTGTTTATGATGCAATACCGATGAAGTGGATTGGTGCAACATGCAACATTGGTGCAACAAACACAAAGATCGCAACAACAACGGTCATTCAAAAAATTAGAATGGCCTCCGCCGCGAGCTTAGCCCATCACTCTGACGCAAGCATCTTGCAGTATGTGACCTTCTCGTGGACCATGGCGGACGGCAAGATCGGAGCAGACGAGGATCCAATACCGGCGTGGACGGAGTGAAAAAGGAGGAAATTAGGGCGGGTAGGGTTTGACACTCACCGTCCGGCTTTAGTAGTTGAGGCTTGGCTCCACGGGAGTGCGATGAATGTGGGCACCAAATAGGTGGCCTCCCCGGTGAACCAATGGGTTTTCCCATAGGTTTTGCCGGTCATTCTAACGTGATGGATGTGTTCAGGTGGCCAAAATTGCCTGTCTCCCTCCTCCCCTCTCCACACATACATATGAGTTGAAAATGAGTTGCGGCGGACAACCCAAACATATGAGTTTGGATGACAATTTTCTGTCCGACGAAATGTAAAGTCCGATTAGAGAAAGACAAGATGGAATGCAAAAATGTGTTCCTCCGGTATTTATTCTTTAACTTTGTCATTTGGATGGGAGAGTGTTCAGCGTTCCTTGTCTGCCATTAATAAGTGTGTCATAAAAAATACAAGAGTCTGATTGAGTTTCCTTGGTCAAGCTCTTTTTAAGATAGCAACAACAACCGTGGAGTTGCATTCTTCTTCTTTTCCTCTCCTTATTTGCTCGTTGATTTCTTGTAAAAGGTACTGAAAGTTGTTTCCGTTTTCTGAAACACGCGTCAAATGTTTGTCATTTGTATTATAAGAGGGGGCTGGGATATTCTTTGTGGGTTGAGATAGTTGGCCATGGCAAAAAAATGTATGGTTGACGCTGGAACTAAAACTAAAAGCCATGATATTCGTTGTCACCGTGTAAACGACGGATCCTTGCGCATCTCTGTGCGCGGAGAATTTTCGTTTGGTCTGGAACACAAAAATGGTAGCGACAGATAAGAACCGACGACATCGACATGGGCAAGCAATCATTGTGCTATGTCCTGGACGTGTTTTTCTTTTTTTAGGCAACCCTGCGAAACTTTATTCATCCGTCACAATGTTTACATGGACGAAGGAAATACCCTCATATTGGCCTAACCAAACATGACGGCCAGGCCCAAGACCCAACACATATTTCGCAAGGTTGTGAGCATCAAAGTTTGAGCTCCTAAATTCGTGAACTATCTTACATGAAATAAAAAAACTGAATGCAACTTAATCTCCTGAATAACTGCACCATAGTTTGATGCACCACCATTCGAGATTTCCTCCACAACTCCCTTACAGTCCGAAGCAACATGAACTCGTTGGAGGTAAAGATCATCGACAAGAGCTAGTGCTTCTCTTATAGCCAAGAGATTTCCTCCATTGGCCGAAGCCACTTTCTGTGGATAGATGATATTAACCTCTGATAAGTAGGAGTTTATGAAGTAGTTGATGGACTGAGGACTCCGAAACAGTCCTTCATAAATTTATTTCCTTCTAGTTCCCCAAATAGCCCACAAAGTAACCACCAATCTTATAAAATCCTCTGCCCTGAGGCTCTCTTGAAGGGCAAATAACCATCTTTTCGCACTCTCATGTTGAACAATGCAAAGCTGATCGAGCACTTCTTCTGATGATAAAGCCCATGTACATCGAGAGACCGGACACTCGAGTAAAGCATGTTTCCATGTGTTGTGAGCCCCGCATAATGGGCACACTGCTGTTGTGGCCATATTACGGTGTTGGAGAACTTCGCCCGTAGGGATCGAGTGCCTCGCAAGTCGCCATGCAAATACTTTGATCTTGGACGGCACTTGCATTTTCCAGAGCTTTGTTCCACTCCCCACTCTCCCTATTTATAAGCGATGACTCCTTCGTCCCCTCAAGCCAATTTTCTCTGCTGATTTTTGTTGTCACAAGCATGCGGTATGCCGAGGCTACTGTGAAAATCCCCCGCGGGGTCTCACCCCAAGCCCAAAAATCCTCTACCCGTCGAGTGCAAAGGGGAATCTTCAGAATCTCTTCCGCGTCGAAGGGAGTGAATACTGCTCTAACCACTCCCTCCCTCCAAGAGGCTATGGTTGTGTCAATCAACTCAAATACTTTCTCTGGTGGAGCTGGTATGAGAGAAGTAATCGGTCGCTTAAAGCTGGGTCTCGGTATCCAGTTATGGTGCCAAATGTTGGTGGTCTCTACGTCGCCAATTCTACGAATAACTCCCTGAGCAAGCACATCCCTTCCGTCAATTATGGCCCTCCATATCTGAGATGGATGTGGTCCAAGAGTTGCATCAAGCAAGGAGCAAGTCGGGTAGTAGGTTGCCTTGAGTATTTCTTCACTTAGTGAAACGTCATCAACCAAGACTCTCCATGCCTGCCTTGCTAATAATGCCAAGTTAAACAGCTCCAAATCTCTGAAACCCATACCCCCCATATACTTAGGTCTGATCATCACATCCCAAGAACACCATGATGGTTTCCTCTTTCCTCTTTTACCGCCCCACTAGAACTGACGTATGAGGGAGGTAACATCATCACACACTCCCCTCAGCAAACGGAAACATGACACGGAGTACACTGGAATTGCTTGAGCAACCGACTTTATCAAGACCTCCTTGCTGGCAGCTGGTAGTAATTTTTCCATCCATCCTCTTACTTTTTCCCACAGCCTATCTCGCAAATATTTGAACGTTCCATTCTTGGAGTGTCCAACATCAGTAGGCATGCCCAAATAACAATCACTTAAGGATTCGTTTTGCACCTGAAGGCCGTTCTTCACCCCCTCCCTGGTGACTTGTGGACATCCTCTGCTGAAAAAGATGGAAGATTTTGCACGGTTTACTCTCTGGCCCGAAGCATTGCAATACCTATTCAGCAGGTTTGATACAAGTTCCGCTCCCTCCACACTTGACTTGAAAAGCAACAGGCTATCATCTGCGATAAGTGATGACTGAGAACTGGTTTTCAGGAGGCACGAGAGGCCCTCTGCTGCAATCAAGAAAAGGTAAGGGGATATGGGATCTCCCTGCTGAATTCCTTTGGATGGTTTAAAAGCTTCAACTCTTTCTCCATTGAACAAAATTGAAAAGGAAACTAATGAAACCATGTTCATGACTATGTCAATCCATACCTGTGCAAACCCCAATTTTTCCATGATAGCTTTCAAATAAGGCCACTCCAACTTGTCATAAGCTTTCATCATATCAAGCTTCAAAGCACAAAAACTATTATTCTTTGACATGTTTCGCTTCATAAAGTGCATACACTCATATGCACATATAATTTTATCCGTTATTAGCCTCCTTGGCGCAAAAGTCGATTGCTCCTTCGAGATGATATCTGGTAGAATAAGCCTCAATCTGTTGGCAACCACCTTGGATGCAATCTTGTACATCACATTACACAAACTGATGGGTCTATATTGAGAGAGGAGTGTGAGGTTCATCACCTTGGGAATTAAGACAAGTATTGTATCATTAATACACTTGGGGCTCGTCTCTCCTCTGACAATCTGTAGCACAATGTTAGTCACATCCCCTCCACAAATGTCCCAGTGTTTATGAAAAAATGGGCTGGAAACCAATCAGGCCCCGGTGTCTTCATAGGGAACATTTGGAACAAAGCACACTTTACCTCATTCGCAGAGTAAGGCGCACATAGTTGCTCGTTCATTACCGCTGTTACTTTCCTTGGTACATGCTCAAGGACTGTTTCTACTCCCTAAACTCCTTCAGACGAGTACAATTCTTGGTAGAAACTATTGGCCAGTGTCGTGGTTCTGAGTCTGACAGTATAATGGGGGGTAGGGATGTAGAGGCAAGATCTTAGCTATGGAGGAGTTGTACACACAAGTTTTACGAGTTCAGGCCCTTCTCAGAGGAAGTAACAGCCCTACGTCTCGGAGCCCAGAGGCGGTCGACTGGATTATATGCATGTGTGTTATAGGGGATGCGAACCCTTGTCCCTGAGGAGGGGGGTGGCTTATATAGAGTTCGCCAGACCCCTCCCACCCTCAGTTACAAAGGGTTTAAGGTACATAAAGATGGGGACGTTAATGGTAGTGCCTGCAATAAAGATACATAATGACCATTAAAGCTATGACTTAATTCCTGACCGTTGCAGAGTGGAGTGGCTCTAGATCTTCTGGTAGTCGAGTGATTGTCCATACGGTCGAGTGTCTTCAAGACTGTCGAGTGGAACATAGCTTCATGGTCGAGTGGATGATGATTTTTCTTCGAATGCTTCTGGTTCTTTTAGAGATGTCCTTGGGGAGGATATCTTGGACAGATCCATGACCCTACCCTAGGTACATAGCTTCATCATTAGCCCCCGAATGGATCAGGGTTTGAGTGAGGAAGGAGTTTAAAACACTTCCGACTCATTTTTCGTGCTATGAGTATATCTTGTTCTGGATCAATGAACTGAAGTGACGACACCAACTTCTTTTTCAGTCGCCTTGATCCATTCTTAGTTTTTGTCGAGTGAACTTTTATTGAAGAGTTTCGAGTGATGATGTGGATGGATGTCTTCCGTCTGATAAGTTCTTCTGCTGTCACGGATTTCGCGAGATTCGAATTTTGGGAAGCGCGCCGGACGGGGGAGGCCGCGGTAATTGGGACGGATTAGGCAGGTCGCCTCGATCTCCGTGCCACCTTTTTTGCCACGTATTGCGCGCTCGACTGTTGTGGGATTTGATAAGATCGTCCGGGCCTACAAGTCAGTCACTCAGAAGTGTCCTTATAAAAGGCACTGGACCGGGCTTTTGAATAGTGCGCCCTCATTCTCCTTCTTATTCCTCAGATTTCTCTGCTGCGTCTGCTTCCGCTCTTGGCGTCGTAGCCCCGCTCGGACTCGATTCACTGCCATGGGGAAGGAGAAGACGGTGGCGTTGGAGCGTGCAAAGAAGGCGACGGCGAAGGCGAAAGGAAAGAGGACCAGCCGGGGTGGATCCTCGTCAAGGTCCGGCCTGTCGCCGGGCTGGATCCAGGGTGACTGGATCCGCTCGACGATCAGCCAGAACGACATCGATGATCTGGTTGAGGGGGGACTGATCCCCCACGAATCGGCACGGCTCCCGGGGAACGAGACCGAGCCGCGGCCGCAGGAGGGTGAGTGCGTTCTCCTCGCCACTCATCTCGACCGCGGGTTTTCTTTGCCTCCCCACCCTTTCTTTCGTGGTTTTTTGACCTTCTTCGGGGCTCAACTCCACCACTTTACTCCAAACACCATCGTGTACCTTGCTGCCTTCGTGTCAATGTGCGAGAATTTCTTGGGTTGCCGACCGCACTAGGGTCTCTTCAAGCACATATTCACATGTCGCTCCCAGACGGTCAAGAAGGCCAACCCGAGTGATGAGAGGACACACGTGATATAGATGTGCGGGGGCCTTGGAATTCAAATGAGGAACAAGAGCACCTTCCCAGCTATGATCTCCCAACTCGGTCCGGGGCTGGCAGTCGACCTGGTTTTACTGCAAGGATCAGCCGACCCCGGGCCAGTCGACTGGACTTCCCCCCTTTTCCCTGGCTCGTGTGGAGAAGCCCTCCTCCTTGAGGGTGATCCCGGAAGAGAAGGCGCAGGTGAAGGTGTTGGTCGAGCGGGTCGTCCAACTTGTCCGTGACGGAGTGACTGGTATGGACCTGCTGGAGGTCTTTCTCAGTCGACGCATCCAACCACTCCAAGCCCGTGACCATCCGATGTGGATGTACTCGGGACTCGAGGATTCCACTCAGATCCACCCGGAGGACGTCCGTGAGGACACGGTGGAGAAGTGGCTGAGAGGAATCACCGACAACAAAGATAATCCCCGGGGGTCCAGGAGGGTGATTCCATTCGACCATTTGCGCCAGCCGGAACAGGTATGATTCTGCATTGTCGAGTGTCTTCTTGATTCACTATGTAACATCTTGTTGACGGTCGACTGTATTTCTTTTGTTCATTGTCTTTTCAGGCTCTTATTGATATGTACTCGATGCCCAATGGAGTGCAGGAGCAAAATGTCGAGGAAGGGGCGAGCGGGGGCGAGAGTGGCGAGTGGCACTTGGATGCAGAGGAGGACGAGGAGAGCGATGACTCGAGTGATGAAGAAGAGGTCGACTCGCCTCCTCGCAGAGAGAGGAGGTCCAAGCACGCTCACGACCCGGCGAGCACCCCTAACCTGGCGGCCGCACCGACTGGGCAATCTTCGAAGCGCCCTCGGACGTCTTCTTCGGTGCCGACTGAGAAGGTATCGAAACAGTTCAAGACTGCGCCGCCTCCTGCGCCGAAAGCATTGAAGGCCACATCCTCCTAACCACCGAAGGCTTTGCCCAGAATCAAAGTGACCGTCCCCACCATCTCCGGGTAATCATCTGACCTGATCTTTTGGTCGACTCGAGCAACAGAACATAACCGATTGAATGTTGACATTTGCAGTGCTGCTACATCTGGAACTTCTTCCTACCAATACCGAGACGAGGAAATGGAAGACGCGGTTACCTCCAACCCAGGTAAAACTCTCATGATCTTGTTCTTGATTATTTGGTCGATTAAATTCTGGCGATTCACTTGGGGTCGACTGATTTATTTGCAGCCCCACCCAACATTATCGAGCTTCCGGATGATGAATAAGATGTGGCCCCTAGGCCCAGAAAGAACAAAAAAGTAGCAGCTAGCAAGACGTCTCAGCAGGGACCGATGACAACACCAACCGTCCGACAATTTGAAGACGCAGGTGGGGCCTCTGCAACTTTTGTTGTCCCATTGTCGAGTGAGCGCCCTGCACCGTCGATTGTACCGGTGTTTCCTTCAGTCGTCCAACCTCATGCTTCGGAGCTCCAAGCTGCCGCACCTGGGTCGTCTGCCCCCTTCTTCACCAACTACCATGTTCCGAAAAACCAGTCGGACACGGCTGCGGAGGCCATCCGTCAGGCTAACGTGATGATGGAGCGGATGAAGACGGTGCACGAGAACAGCCATGCCGCTTACGATGCCAGCGCGACTCTTCGGGCCAATGTCCAGGTAAGTAGGCTTTCGACTGACCTTGTTCTATTAGGATATGCTACCTGAAATATTTTCTTTCATACAATCTCTTATTGTTTGCGTCGAATCTGTACACCCACTGGGTGTTTTGTTGTCTTTAGCATTTGTGCTCTTCCACTCGGCCTGGGCGAGTGGGATCTGAACCGGTGGGGGCACGCTAAGTGCACCCACTGGGCGTAGTCCCCGAGACCGCGGTCGACTGCGGGCAGTCGACTGGGGTCTGAGTACTTTTCCCTTTCCTTTCTTCCACTCGACCCGGGCGGACCGCCGAGTGGGATCTGAACCAGTGGGGGCACGCCAAGTGCACCCACTGGGTGTAGTCCCCGAGACCGCGGTCGACTGTTGGCAGTCGATCGGGGTCTGAATAGTTCTTCTCTCTTTCTTCTCTTTTTTTACTTGACCCGGGCGGACCAGTCGAGTGGGATTTGAATCAGTGGGGGCACGCCAAGTGCACCCGCTAGGTGTAGTCCTCGAGACCGCGGTCGACTGCGGGCAGTCGGCTGGGGTCTGAGTAAACTTTTAAGTTTTATTCACTCGGAAGTAAATAATCTTTGATCTTGTCGATTGACACGTCTTTTACCTTCTGCAGAAATCTTGTACTCTCATTTCTAAATTTGCCGAATTTGAGGAGAAGCAGAGGCAACTCAACCTCGACTTGGAGCTGGCCCAACAAAAGTTGAAGAAAGCTCAAGATGAAGCTATTGGTATGGAAGGTAACTGCCTGTCGACTGTTCACGTCGATCGTCTTTTAAGATATTTCTTCGATCTCTTGTTTGATCCGATTGCTTCTTTTGCAGAGAAAATGAGGTTGGCTCTGGAGAAGAAGGACTTGGACCTTGCAGCTGTGCAGAAGGAAGCTCAAGATAAGACTGCCCTTGCAGAACAGAAGCTGGCTTCGGTCGGAGTGTTGGAAGGAGAAGTAAGCAAGCTGAAGTCCTCTTTCAATGAGTCCAACCGAGAGGTAACTCGTCTGAATAAGGATAAGATTGCTCTAAATGAGAAGCTGGAGTCCGCGGTCCGTAAGAGAAATGACACGGAAGCCTATCTGAGAACTCTTGCCAAGAAGCTCTATCTTATACTGGAAGGTACTCCTTTTAATCCGACTGCTTTACTGCTTGCAAGTTAATCCTTTCTAATCGACTCACTAACTCTTTGACTACAGAATTCTGCCAAAACTTTGACGAGGAAACTGGATGGATCGAGACGGGTTTAGACCCTATCGTTTCTCCGGTCGACGACGAGGCTGCCATGAATGTGCTTCGACTGGAATCCCGTGTTGCCAGCGTCACAAGTTACCTCGCTCGTTTGAAGGGGGCAGTTTCACGGATCGACTCATCACTCTGGCCAAGGGCGACACTTCAAAATGACCTCGAATGTCTGATGACTCAGCTCAACGAGATTCCTGGTCGAGTGCAAGAGTGGAAGAAGTCCTCTTCCCGGTGTGGTGCTGACGTGGCGTTGTCCTTGGTAAGGGTCCACTGCAAGGAAACTCGTGAAGACAAGCTGGCGGCGATCAAGGTTGCCAACACCAAAAGGCACGACTTCCAGTCCTTTATGGACACTGCTGCCACTCGGACCGCAGATGGAATCGACTTGGACGAATTCGTCGAACCCGCCAGCCCTCCTCCTGCCGAGTGAACAAACTATGAGATCTAAACATGTCTTAAATTTGCCTCGGAATGCCGAGTGGTTGCTGTAATCATTAAACTCCTTTGGTCTTGACACTCGAATACTTTTGATTTGTCGCTTGGAACTTTAGGATTTATCCAAACTGCTTTTGAATATGCTTGCGATTGCTTTTGGAATCTGCTCCCTATTTGGAATGACCTTCGTGTTTGAGATGCAACCTTGAAATGGAGACTTCAATCGAACTGCGCCTTGTCATCCTTGCGGACAAGGATGGAGCGCACGTTGTATTTGTGGCGTAGCTCAAAGAAGAAGGCCGCGGTCGATCTGCACCTCGTCGCCCTTGCGGGTAGGGATGAAGCATACGTTGTATTTGTGGCGCAGCTCCAAAGGAGAAGGTTGTAGTCGACCTCGTCGTCCATGCAGATGGGGATGGAGCGCACGTTGTATTTGTGGCGCAGCTCTGAAGGAGAAGGTTGCAGTCGACCAGCACCTCGTCATCCTTGCAAATAAGGGCGGATTTTAAACCTTAGGCGAGTACTGGACTGCAGCTAAGCCTCCGAGTGGGAGGATTGCTCACCACTCGGTAGGATTTTCAAACTTAGGCGAGTACTGGACTGCAGCTAAGCCCCCGAGTGGGAGGGTTGCTCACCACTCGGTAGGATTTTTTAAACTTAGGCGAGTACTGGACTGCAGCTAAGCCTATGAGTGGGAGGGTTGCTCACCACTCGGTAGGATTTTCAAACTTAGGCGAATACTAGACTGCAGCTAAGCCCCTGAGTGGGAGGGTTGCTCACCACTCGGTAGGATTTTTTAAACTTAGGCGAGTACTGGACTGCAGCTAAGCCTATGAGTGGGACGGTTGCTCACCACTCGGTAGGATTTTTTAAACTTAGGCGAGTACTGGACTGCAGCTAAGCCTCCGAGTGGGAGGATTGCTCACCACTCGGTAGGATTTTCAAACTTAGGCGAGTACCGGACTGCAGGTAAGCCCTCGAGTGGGAGGCTGGCTCACCACTCAGTAGGATTTTCAAACTTAGGCGAGTACTGGACTACAGCTAAGCCCCCGAGTGGGAGGCTGGCTCACCACTCAGTAGGATTTTACAAACTTAGGCGAGTACTGGATTGCAGCTAAGCCCCCGAGTGGGAGGCTGGCTGTAACGCCCCGGACACACCCACCGGTGGTCGTTACTCCTGGCGGGATCTAGACTGGCCCCACAGATCAATACTAGTCTTTTCTGTGCACTTTGTCCTCACTCATGCGCTCCCGGGAGCAACTTCCCGGTCGGTCATCCATCCTGACACTACTCCAAGCTGAGCACGCTTAACTTTGGAGTTCTGTCCGAATGGGCTACCGGAAAAGAAGGAATTCCTTATT
This sequence comes from Triticum urartu, assembly GCF_003073215.2. Lineage (NCBI taxonomy): Eukaryota > Viridiplantae > Streptophyta > Magnoliopsida > Poales > Poaceae > Triticum > Triticum urartu. The sequence continues at coordinate 294,348,846 of NC_053022.1, forward strand.
GATATGAGTAGTCTATCATCCCTAATAAGCATACACCCCCACTCAGAGGAACCGACGTCCTCGTCGGGCCACAGGAACGTTCCCTCTTGGCACATACGTCTGTGCTTCCAGTCCAGTACATGTGCCATGTCGTGTGCCACGACGGGTCACAAACGTCATGAACAACATGACCACGCACCTGTCCGCAACCATCCGTGTAACCGCGAGGGTCGGCTCTGATACCAACTTGTAACGCCCCGGACACACCCGCCGGTGGTCGTTACTCCTGGCAGGATCTAGACTGGCCCCATAGATCAATACTAGTCTTTTCTACGCACTTTGTCCTCACTCATGCGCACCCGGGAGCAACTTCCCGGTCGGTTACCCATCCTGACACTACTCCAAGCTGAGCACACTTAACTTTGGAAATACCGTCATGAAGTCCATCTCAATGTGGTCAAACTTCCATTCTGGAATGGCAAGAGGTTGGAGGAGACCAGCTGGTCGTTGGTGTTCTGCCTTCACTCTTCTGCAGACATCACATTCATTCACGAACTGAGCAATCTCGCGCTTCATTCGAGTCCACCAATATGCCTGCTTGAGGTCATGGTACATTTTTGTACTCCCAGGGTGGATGGAGAGGAGTGAATTGTGAGCCTCGTTCATAATGAGTTTACGAAGGTCACCTTTAGGCACAACAATGCGATCCTCGAAGAATAGAGTATCCTTGTCATCAAGGCGATAGCACTTGTACTTGGATTGACTCTTGGCAATCCCAATCTTCACCTTCTTCACCATAGCATCAAGAAGTTGAGCCTCGCAAATCTGATCTTCCAAAGTAGGAGAGACTTGGAGGTTGGCGAGGAAACCTTGAGGAACAACTTGCAGATTGAGTTTGCGGAAAGCTTCACAAAGCTCGGGTTGGTAAGGCTTGAGAATCAGACTGTTGCAGTAAGCCTTCCTGCTCAATGCGTCAGCAATTATATTGGCCTTGCCTGGAGTATATTCAATGCTCGGATTATACTCTTGAATCATTTCGACCCAACGAGTCTGCCTGAGGTTGAGATTAGGCTGAGTGAAGATGTACTTGAGACTCTTGTGGTCAGTGAAGATGTCCACTTTTCGTCCCAATAAGAGATGTCTCCAAGTCAAAAGAGCATGCACAACTGCCGTCAGCTTGAGGTCATGAGTGGGGTAGTTCTTCTCGTTGGGCTTCGACTGGCGAGAGGTATAAGCCATAACTTTCTTCTCTTGCATCAACACTACACCAAGACCTTGAAGAGAGGCATCGCAGAAGACCTCGAACGGTTTGGATTCATCAGGAGGAGTCAGAACTGGAGCAGTGACTAACTTCTCTTTCAGGGTGTTGAAAGCGATATCACATTCTGGAGACCAAACGTACTTCACGTGCTTCTGGAGAAGGTTGGAAAGAGGCTTCGCGATCTTTGAGAAGTTCTCAACGAACCTTCGACAATAGCTTGCGAGACCAAGGAAACTGCGGAGTTGCTTCACATTCTGAGGTGGTTCCCAATTCACAATTGCAAACACCTTCTCAGGATTCACCGCTATGCCCTTGGCAGAAATGATATGCCCAAGATAGAGAACCTCATCGAGCCAAAACTCGCACTTTGAAAACTTGGCATAGAACTGATGTTCTCTGAGCTTATCCAGCACCAAACGCAAGTGCTTGGCATGATCCTCGTTCTTGGAAAAGACCAAAATGTCATCGAGGTAGACCAAGACAAAGTCATTTGTGTAGGGGTTGAAGATGAAGTTCATCATGCGAGAGAAAGTCGGAGGAGCATTGACGAGGCCAAAAGACATGACAGTGTATTCATATGAACCATAGCTTGTTCTGAATGCTGTCTTAGGGATATCTTGCTCACGAATGCGAATCTGGTGATAGCCCATATGGAGATCAAGCTTGGAGAATACTTGAGCACCTTTGAGTTTTTCAAACAGCTCATTGATGTTGGGAAGTGGGTACTTGTTCTTTATAGTCTTCTTGTTCAATGGACGGTAGTCGACACAGAGTCAGTCCGTTCCATCCTTCTTCTTCACAAAAAGAACTCCACAACCCCACGGAGAAGAACTAGGTCGGATGAGACCCATTCGCTCTTGTTCATCGAGTTGCTTCTTTAGCTCCTTCAACTCTTTAGGTCCCAGCTTGTAAGGACGTTTGCAAACAGGTTCCGTGCCAGGCTCAAGATCGATGACAAATTCAACTTGCCGGTGCGGAGCCATTCCTGGAAGCTCTTTTGGAAAGACGTCTTGATATTCGCAAACGACTGGAATTTGTGAGATGGCTTCCATCTCATCCTTCTCATTGAGAGAAAACAGACGAATGGTATCATCCCTTGCGGCAAAGATAATTACATCCTTAGACGAATGAGTCAATTGAATCTGCCTGTCAGCATAATCAAGCTGAGCCTTGTGCTTAGAAAGACAATCCATTCTGAGAATAAGATCGATATCCGAGTTACCAAGGACCACTGGAGAGGATAGAAACTTATAGTCGCCCAACGTGATAGTAACATCCGGGGCCATAGCGCTTGCATTCATGAATTTACCCGGAGAAACAACTGATAACTGCCTAGGCAATTCTTGTAAAGGCAACTCATGCTTAGAAACAAATGGTCTCGAGATGAAACAATGCGATGCACCAGTGTCAAAAAGAACTTTTGCAGGAATATCGTTAACAGGAAGGTTACCCATGATGACATCTGACGAGTCCTCTTCCTGAGCTGCATTCATCAAGTTGACCTTTGCAGACTTGGGGTTATGCTTGACCACAGCTGTACTTGCAGATCTCACAGGAGGAGGAGGAAGACGCCTCTGATTGAAGCACTTGTTGGCATAGTGACCCTTCTGTTGGCACTTGTTGCACGTGACCTCCGAGAGCGGACGGTGATATGGAGCACTTGATCTTGGAGCTTGAGAAGAAGTCTTGTTCTGAAAGCCAGGGTTGGGTGGGTGGGAAGATCCACTGCCACCTTTGCTCTTCTGCTGATAAGGCTGACGGAACGGAGGAGGAGGCAGCCAATACTTTTGCTGCTTAGCCACTTGAGTTGAGGAAGAAGGAGTTGCATCTCTGGCTCGCTTCTTGGAAGCATCACACTTCAGTTGAGCAGTCTCTTGCTTCATTGCCATGTTGTAAAACTCATCGTACTTCTTGGGCTCAAAGAGGACGAGAGCTAGCTGGAGTTCTTCTCTGAGACCACCCCTGAACTGGTATATCATGCTCTTCTCGTCAGGGACGTCTTGCTTAGCAAAACGGGCGAGCTTCTGGAACATGATGTTGTACTGGTAAACAGACATAGTGCCTTGCTTCAGGTTGCGGAATTCCTCACGCTTGCTTTCAACCACACTCTGAGGAATATGATGAGCTTTGAAGTCTTGACAGAATTCATCCTAGGTAATCACACGGCCTCCTCTGGAATCTTTGTACTGCTGAAACCATTCTGCAGCTTGGTCTTTGAGTTGGAAGGAGGCAAACTTGACAAAGTCCTCAGGCCTGCCGTTACTGCACTCGAAATGCTTGCATATGTCCACGAGCCAATCATCAGCGTCTGTTGCCTCAACACAATTGCTGAAGGTCTTTGGCTGGTTAGCAAGGAACTGTTTGAGTGTAGCAAACTGATTCTGATTGTTACCATGACCCTGGTTCCCTTGGTTGCGCTCTTGAAGAAGTTGCATGATCAGCTGCGTGTTTGCATTGGTAGCGGCCATCACAACTTGCCATGCCTCCGGAGGTGGAGGTGGTGGTGGCAGATCAGGATTCGGAGTCGTGCGCGTTGGAGGAGCCATCCTGAAGAGGTTGACATCCGTTAGCATCTTGTCAGACATATATTTGAGCTGAATCAAACGGATTGAAATTGCAACATAAAGTCTTCACATCCGAACAAAATGAACGAATGCATTCCAATTGAAATGGTCACATTTCCATAATTTGAGAAGCCACTTAGAATTGAGGTAGAAGAATAAAACCAACAAGGTACGGACAAGAACGAATACTTGGCGAGGATTACCCAATCCCGAACCAAATATCCGCGGAAGAAGAACTAGAGCTACAAGAATTCCCACCTATGAAACTCCCGAACCCTTCCGGTTATGCAATCAGGTGTTGGGGATATAGGGGAAGCATAATATCTCACCCAAATCTAGCAAATCCTACATCCAGCTGTATCCATCCTTCAACACATAACCGAGAAACCTTCGGAAATCATTTACCTCAACCTTCGAAAAGCATCCGTTATACGAGTTATGGCAATACTCCCGAACTCCCGCCCCAGTACTGGGTGGCGTCGAGGTTATCTCACCAACAACTGCATAAAAGAGATTTTCGATGTCGGCGAAACTCAGGTATTCCAGAATCTCAACGATAAAATTGTGATGACAACACCTCGAAGCTTAACTCCCTGGGACACTGCCACAACCCCTAAATGTCAGGAGGCACCAAGAACAATGTTCTCGTCACAAATCGATCGGAACGATTCCAAGATACCCGCGTGATCCTAATTTTTTTTAGTGAAATTTGAGAAGAGAAGAGTCAAAACTCTACATCAGGATGCCTCACCAGAGTGATGAAGGGACTGGGGAGTAAAAAGAATTCCTAACTCTCCGATATATAAAATCCTAAATGACTCAAAACATTTTTCTAGACTCAACAACGCCAATGATTCGATCAAGCAGGGGGCTCCTAAGGTCGGGGAAGGAACTTAGGCGAGTGGGTGGCTGGCTCACCACTCGGTAGGATTTTACAAAATTAGGCGAGTAATGGACTGCAGCTAAGCCCCTGAGTGGGAGGCTGGCTCACCACTCGGTAGGATTTTACAAACTTAGGCGAGTACTGGACTGCAGCTAAGCCCCCGAGTGGGAGGCTGGCTGTAACGCCCCAGAGATACTTTCCATATTTGTATCCAACTCTTGCCGTTTCCAGCGTTAACTTATATTTATTTCTCGGGTTCGGGTCTCCGTCTCCGTGTGTTGTTTTCGTTTTTTCGTGCATCGCATATCATGTCATCTCGTGCATTGCATTTGCATACATGTTCATCTCATGCATTCGAGCATTTTCCCCGTTGTCCGTTTTGCATTCCGGCGCTTCGTTCTCCTCCGGTGGCCTTTTCTAGCGTTCTTTCGTGTGTGGGGATTAAACATTTCCGGATTGGACCGAGACTTGCCATGCGGCCTTGGTTTACTACCGGTAGACCGCCTGTCAAGTTTCGTATCATTTGGACTTCGTTTGATACTCCAACGGTTAACCGAGGGACCGAAAAGGCCTTGTGTGTGTTGCAGCCCAACACCCCCCAAATTTGTCCCAAAACCCACCAAACTCTGCTCCATGTCCTAAAGCGTTCGATCACGATCGCGTGGGCGAAAACCGCACCTCATTTGGACTCTCCTAGCTCCCTCTATGTCTATATATACCCCCTCCATTTCGGATCTCGTCTTCCCGTCCAAACCCTACCCCGAAAAAAAAACAGCTCCACCGCGCCGACGGACGTGTCCGCCCGCGCCGGACGTTGTCCACCCCGCCGCCGCAGCAAATCGCGCGCCGCCACGTGGGCGCGCGCCCACATCGCCGCCGCCAGGCCCGGGAGGCCCGCAGCCGGCCCCCGAGGCCCGAGCCGCCGCCGCCCTCATCCCGCGCGCCGCGCCGCCGTCTTCCCCAAGCCCGGTCGCCGCTCCGCCGCCCGCCGTGACTCCGGCGACGAGCGCCACCGTTGTCGCCCGGCCGGCACCGCACCGGAGCCGCCCTCCTCGCCGCCCGCGGCCGGCCCCTCGCCACCGGCGACTCACCGGCCCCGCCGCCCTCTTCCTCCCGGCCGGCGAGCCCCTCCTCCGCGCCAAGTCCGACGCCGGCGAGCTCCAAGTCGGGCCGGTGAACCTCGGGAGTCGCGCCACTGCTACAGTGCGGCTGGATCTAGATCTGGGGTTGACCTCTCCCCGAAACCCTAATCTCCGTATTTTTTTATGCATTCTTTGACTGCTCGTAACTCTGTAACCGTAGCTCCGTTTTGGGCGTATAATATATCAAAATCTTCGCCTCGACATGTACATCATTTCATTCCATTGCATCATTTGCATTTGAGGTCATCTTGATGCCCAAAATGCTGTTAGAAGGAGGCTTCGTGAGTTAAATTGCAGATCTGTTAGTTCATCATGCACTTTTGTCATTTTTGCCATGTTTAATCCGTGCATGATATGCCTATGCCCCTTTGGGATGATTTGTTAAGAATTTTGTCTTATTTCCAGAGGTGCCACCCATGCATTTTTAGGATGTGTGTGTTGTCTTGTGCAAGCTTGCGAAGAGAGGTACCTGAGATTGCTGATTTCAGGGACTTAGTGATTTTCACTAAGTCTGGGATATTTTAGTTCATGATGCCATATGTCCAGCTTGTTTCCTAGTGATCCGTGCCTCTTTTGAGGATGATCAGTAAGGGAGTTTTGATATTTATGTTATGCTCTATCCATCCATGTCTTTTTTTGCATATATGGAGTGCTCTAGGTTGACTCAATCGAGCTCAACTTTTGCTTCGTTGTTAATCTGGGCAGATCGTCAACTTGTTTGCGATTTTGCCGATGCTACCGTTAGTGTTCCATGCATGCTATGCCTTTGTTCTTGCCATGTGTAGCTAACATATTGTGCCTTCTTGCTGTTTATATGCTTGCCTTGCTATGACTTGCACCACAGTGAGTGCATCGAGCTCGTTTACATGCCTTCGTGAGTTAAATTTCTGCATGTCTCAGTTTTCACTTAAGTCTGAAAACTGATTGTGTTCGAGCTATGTTCGTGAGCTCGGTAGAGTATTTTGTGAACCCTTTTGGCCCAGGTCACTTTGGGTGTTTTGTTAAGCTTGTTGAGTAGCTCCATGCCATGTTCTTACTTGTCATGTTCAGGTCATCTATCATGTTGTTTTGCTGCTCCGAAGAGGGCTTCGTGATCTGAAATTTCAGGCTAGTGTTAATTTCACTAAGTCTGGAATCTGTTTTGCATATTCATTTTTTGCCATGCTTGTTTGAACCCCTTAATGGATGAATTTGCCTATGGCTCAGTGCTAGTGATTTGTTAAGCATCTTGTGTAAATCACTGCCATGTATTTTGTTTTCATGTTTGGTGGCTGTAGCATGTTCATTTCGTTGCATTTAGATGCCTACTTGCTGTAAATCGCAGACCGGTGTCATATCTTAAAACGCTTGCCATTTCCAAACCGTAGCTCCGATTCCAATGATCTTTATATCGTTTTTAAGCAATTTCGTCCCCTCTATCCAGTGGCACCCTTGGAATTCCATGTGGAGGCCAGGTTCATGCATTTCCTGTCATATCTTGCATTTTGCATCCCGCATCGCATCCCGCATAGCATATCATCATTTCATCATATTGCTTGGTCTTGCACGTGGTTGATTGTATCCTTGTTGCTTGTTTGTCTTGTTTGGGTAGAGCCGGGAGACGAGTTCGCTACCGAGGAGCCCGTTGAGTTTGCTTGTGAGGATCCAGTCAGCTTTGACAACTGTGCAGGCAAGATGATCATACCCTCGAAATCACTACTATCTTTGCTATGCTAGTTTGCTCGCTCTTTTGCTTTGCCACTGCTACGATGCCTACCATTTGCTTGTAAGCCTCCCAATTGCATGATTGAACCTCTAACCTACCATTGTCCTAGCAAACCGTTGATTGGCTATGTTACCGCTTTGCTCAGCCCCTCTTATAGCGTTGATAGTTGCAGGTGAAGATTGGAGCCGTTCCTTGTTGGAACATTTATTTACTTGTTGGGATATCATTATATTGCTATGTTGTCTTAATGCATCTATATACTTGGTAAAGGGTGGAAGGCTCGGCCTCTCGCCTAGTGTTTTGTTCCACTCTTGCCGCCCTAGTTTCCGTCATATCGGTGTTATGTTCCCGGATTTTGCGTTCCTTACGCGGTTGGGTTATAATGGGAACCCCTTGATATTTCGCCTTGATTAAAGCTTTTCCAGCAATGCCCAACCTTGGTTTTACCATTTGCCACCTAGCCTTTTCTTTCCCTTGGGTTCTGCAGACTCAAGGGTCATCTCATTTTAACCCCCCGGACCAGTGCTCCTCTGAGTGTTGGTCCACCTGTCAGCTACCGGTGGCCACCAGGGGCAACTCTGGGCTGGCCTACCCGTACCTAGGACAATCTGAGTGTGCCCTAAGAAAGAGATATGTGCAGCTCCTATCGGGATTTTTCGGCACATTCGGGCGGTGTTGCTGGTCTTGTTTTAACCTGTCGAAGTGTCTTGAGTTACCGAGATACCGAGTCTGATCGGAACGTCTTGGGAGGAGGTCTTTTCCTTCGTTGACCGTGAGAGCTTGTCATGGGCTAAGTTGGGACTCCCCTGCAGGGATTGAACTTTCGAAAGCCGTGCCCGCGGTTATGGGCAGATGGGAATTTGTTAATGTCCGGTTGTAGATAACTTGAACCTTAATTAATTAAAATGAATCAACTGAGTGTGTTGCCGTGAAGGCCTCTTCTCGGCGGACTCCGGGAAGTGGACACGGTGTTGGAGTAATGCTTGCGCAGGTTGTTCCTCTAGATTCTCGCTCGCGCCTTGCCTCCTCTTCTCGCTCTCTTTTGCGTATAAGTTAGCCACCACATATGCTAGTCGCTTGCTGCAGCTCCACATATACTTGCCTTGTCCTTCCTATAAGCTTAAATAGTCTTGATCGCGAGGGTGCGAGATTGCTGAGTCTCTGTGGCTCACAGATACTATAATTCCAGATGCAGGTCCAGGTGATTCCGCTCCAGGTGACGAGTATGAGCTCAAGTGGGAGTTCGACGAGGACTCTCAGCGTTATTATGTTTCCTTTCCCGATGATCAGTAGTGGTGCCTAGTTGGGGTTTGATTAAGGGCCTTGTCACATGTTGGGTTCTTTTCCATTTTGGCGCCATAGTCGGGCCATGAGTGTTTGTTTGATGGATGTTATTTATGTATTCTGATGTGACGTGGCGAGTGTAAGCCAACTATGTTATCTCCCCCTTTTATTATGTATTACATGGGATGTTGTAATGATTGCCTGACTTGCGACATTGCTTTCAATGCGGTTATGTCTCTAAGTCGTGCCTCGACACGTGAGAGCTATTGCCTTAATTAATTATATGTGATAGCCTGGCTTATTAGGGATGATAGACTACTCATATCAATAAGGAATTTCTTCTTTTCCGGGAGCCCATTCGGACAGAACTCCAAAGTTAAGCATGCTCAGCTTGGAGTAGTGTCAGGATGGGTGACCGACCGGGAAGTTGCTCCCGGGTGCGCACGAGTGAGGACAAAGTGCGCAGAAAAGACTAGTATTGATCTGTGGGGCCAGTCTAGATCCCGCCAGGAGTGACGACCACCGGCGGGTATGTCCGGGGCGTTACAAGTTGGTATCAGAGCCGACCCTCGCGGTTACACGGATGTTTGCGGACAGGTGCGTGGTCATGTTGTTCATGACGTTTGTGACCCGTCGTGGCACCCGGCATGTCACATGTACCGGACTGGAAGCACAGACGTTTGTGCCAAGAGGGAACGTCCCTGTGGCCCGACGAGGACGTCGGTTCCTCTGAGTGGGGGTGTATGTGATAGCCTGGCTTATTAGGGATGATAGAATACTCATATCAATAAGGAATTTCTTCTTTTTCGGGAGCCCATTCGGACAGAACTCCAAAGTTAAGCATGCTCAGCTTGGAGTAGTGTCAGGATGGGTGACCGACCGGGAAGTTGCTCCCGGGTGCGCACGAGTGAGGACAAAGTGCGCAGAAAAGACTAGTATTGATCTGTGGGGCCAGTCTAGATCCCGCCAGGAGTGACGACCACCGGCGGGTATGTCCGGGGCGTTACACTGGCTCACCACTCGGTAGGATTTTACAAACTTAGGCGAGTACTGGACTGCAGCTAAGCCCCCGAGTGGGAGGCTGGCTCACCACTCGGTAGGATTTAACAAACTTAGGCGAGTACTGGACTGCAGCGAAGCCCCTGAGTGGGAGGCTGGCTCACCACTCGGTAGGATTTAACAAACTTAGGCGAGTACTGGACTGCAGCGAAGCCCCCGAGTGGGAGGCTGGCTCGCCACTCGGTAGGATTTAACAAACTTAGGCGAGTACTGGACTGCAGCTAAGCCCCCGAGTGGGAGGCTGGCTCACCAGTCGGTAGGATTTTGAAAACTTAGGCGAAACGGATTCGTAGCTAAGCCCCCGAGTGAGAGGCTTGTTCACCACTCGGTAGGATTTTCTTTCGAACTTAGGCGAAATGGATTCGCAGCTAAACCCCCGAGTGAGAGGCTTGCTCACCACTCGGTAGGATTTTCTTTCGAACTTAGGCGAAACGGATTCGCAGCTAAGTCACCCACTGGGGGTTTTTAGACATAAATAAAAGCAACAACAATCGTGCCAGAGGACTGTAAAGCTCTTGTCTTTGATAAACAAATTACAAAGGTATTTCTTATTACATTTTATTCGAATGAGTACTTAAGTATAAAAGGGGCGGAGCAGCTCCGCATTCCAAGCCCGTGGCTCGACCTTCTTATGCTCAACATTGTAAAGGTGGTATGCCCCATTGTGGAGCACTCTGGTGACAATGAAGGGACCTTCCCAAGCTGGGGCGAGCTTGTGTGGTTTCTTCTGATCCACTCGAAGAACCAAGTCTCCCTCTTGAAAGGCTCGACCCTTCACGTGTCTAGCGTGGAATCGACACAAGTCTTGCTGATAAATGGTCGACCGGATCAAGGCCATCTCTCTTTCCTCCTCTAGAAGGTCGACTGCGTCTTGCCGAGCTTGTTCCGCTTCATCTTCAGAGAAGATCTCAACTCGTTGTGCATTATGAAGCAGGTCACTCGGTAGAACAGCTTCAGCCCCATAGACCAAGAAGAATGGAGTTCGACCAGTCGACCGATTGGGAGTTGTCCTCAATCCCCAGAGAACTGATGGAAGTTCATCAACCCAGGCGCCCGCTTCGTGCTTGAGATCTCGCATCAGTCGGGGTTTCAGTCCTTTGAGAATCAAGCCATTTGCTCTTTCTGCTTGTCCATTCGACTGGGGATGGGCGACTGAAGCATAGTTGACTCGTGTGCCTTGTGAGGCGTAGAAGGTTCTGAACTCATCAGAATCGAAGTTCGATCCGTTGTCAGTGATGATGCTGTGCGGAACCCCATATCTGAATATCAACTCTCTGATGAAGCTGACAGCAGTATTAGCTTCAAGATTCTTAATAGGCTTGGCTTCGATCCATTTGGTAAACTTGTCGACTGCTACAAGCACGTGAGTGAAGCCACCCCTACCAGTCCTCAGTGGACCAACCATGTCCAATCCCCAAACAGCAAAGGGCCAGACGAGTGGAATGGTCTTCAGGGCTGATGCAGGTTTGTGCGACATATTGGAGTAGAACTGGCAGCCTTCACATCTGTCGACTATATCTTTCGCCATTTCATTTGCTCGTGGCCAATAAAATCCAGCTCGGTATGCTTTAGCCACAATGGTCCGAGAGGACGCATGGTGACCACAGGTCCCCGAATGGATGTCGTGGAGGATCACTCGGCCTTCTTCTGGTGTTATGCATTTCTGGCTGACCCCAGTTGCACTTTCTCTGAACAGTTGTCCTCTTATTACAGTAAAGGCTTTGGATCGACGGACGATCTGTCGAGCCTCTTCTTCATCCTCTGGGAGCTCTTTCCTAAGGATATAAGCAATGTATGGCACTGTCCAGTCGGGAGTGATGACCAACACCTCCATGATCAAGTCGACCACGGCTGGGACCTCGACTTCAGTCGGATCTGTGGCACTCTTAGGCTGCGGGGGCTCTTCAACGAAGGGATCTTCTTGAACTGAAGGTGCATGAATATGCTCCAGGAACACATCACTGGGAATAGCCTCTCTCTTGGAGCCTATCTTTGCTAAATCATCTGCTGCTTGATTTTTCAGTCGGGGTACATGATGGAGCTCTAACCCCTCAAACTTCTTTTCCAGCTTCCTCACCGCGTTGCAGTAACCAGTCATGGCTGGGCTTCTGACATCCCACTCCTTCATCACTTGATTGACTACCAAATCTGAGTCGCCATAGACCATGAGGCGACGGACGCCGAGTGAAATGGCCATACGCAACCCATACAAGAGTGCTTCATATTCTGCTTCGTTATTGGAGGAATCAAAGTGAATCTGGAGGACATATCTGAGCTTGTCTTCTCGGGGGGATACCAGTACCACCCAACACCGGAACCATTCAGCATCTTGGAACCATCAAAGAACATGGTCCAGTGCTCCGAGTGAACTTGAGTCGGCAGTTGTTGTTCAATCCACTCGGCGAGGAAATCTGCTATTGCTTGGGACTTGATAGCTTTCTTTGCCTCGAACTTGATATCTAAGGGAAGGAGTTCAATCGCCCACTTTGCCACTCGACCAGTTGCATCTCTATTGTTCAGAATCTCTGATAATGGAGCGTCGCTGACGACTGTAATGGAGTGATCAGAGAAGTAATGTGCAACCTTCTTGGTGGTCATATAAATCCCATAAACGAGCTTCTGACAATGTGGATATCTTTGCTTTGATGGAGTCAAAACTTCAGAGACATAGTATACTGGGCGCTGAACTTTGTAAGCTTTTCCTTCTTCTTCCCGTTCGACCATAAGTACTGTACTGACGACTTGTCCAGTGGCTGCAATGTAAAGCAGTAAAGGCTCTTTGCTGATTGGAGCAGCAAGCACCGGCTGGGTGGAAAGCAGGGCTTTGAGCTCTGCAAATGCTGCATCAGCTTCAGGAGTCCACTCGAACTTATCTGACTTCTTCATCAGTCGGTAAAGAGGCAGTGCCTTTTCACCGAGGCGAGAAATGAATCGACTTAGGGTGGCCAAATAACCAGTAAGCTTCTGGAAATCATGCACATGCACAGGGCGTTTCATCCGGAGTATGGCACCCACTATCTCTGGGTTAGCGTCGATACCCCGTTCGGAAACGAGAAAACCGAGTAATTTTCCGCCTGGAACTCCAAACGTGCACTTTGATGGATTAAGCTTGATATCATACCTTCTGAGGTTGGCAAAGGTTTCAACAAGGTCAGCCAGTAGGTCGGAACCTTTTCGTGACTTGACCACAATGTCATCCATGTATGCTTCCACATTCCGACTGATTTGAGTGAGCAGACACTTCTGGATCATCCTCATGAATGTGGCTCCGGCGTTCTTCAAACCGAATGGCATAGTGACATAACAGAAGCACCCAAATGGGGTGATGAAAGCTGTTTTTATCTCATCGGGTCCATACAGACGGATCTGATGATACCCGGAATAAGCGTCCAAAAAGGACAAACGCTGACACCCCGCAGTCGAGTCGACTATTTGATCGATGCGAGGGAGATGAAAGTGATCTTTTGGGCAGGCCTGATTGATATGTTTGAAGTCAATGCACATGCGAAGTGAGTCGTCCTTCTTTGGGACCATGACCACATTAGCTAACCACTCGGAGTGGTAAACCTCTCAGATAAACTCAGCTGCTAGAAGCTGAGCCACTTCTTCACCGATTGCCTTCCTCTTCTGTACGGCGGACCGTCGAAGATGTTCTTTGACTGGTTTCACCTTTGGATCGACTCGCAAACGATGCTCAGCCAGTCCCCTGGGAACACCTGACATGTCAGAAGGTTTCCATGCAAAGATGTCCCAGTTCTCACAGAGGAACTAGATGAGCGCTTCTTCCTATTTGGAGTCGAGTGCTGTTGAAATGTGAGTCGGAGCAACATTGGCATCCATTGGATGAATATGAATCGGCTTCATTTCTCCAGACGACTAGAATGCTGAATCTGTGGCAGGCTTCTTAGCTCGCAACAAATCACTCGGATCTGCATTTTTTTGATACTCCTGCAACTCCAATACCGCCATCTGTGCATCGGCGATCTTTGAGCCCTTCTGGAAGCACTCTTCTGCCTTCTTTCGACTGCCAGTGATAGTGATCACCCCTTTAGGACCAGGCATCTTCAATTTGAGGTACACGTAACATGGTCGAGCCATAAAACGTGCATAAGCTGGCCTGCCTAAAATAGCATGATAAGGACTCTGGAAATCCACAACTTCAAATGTCAAATTTTCTTTATGGTAATTCTTGCAATCACCAAAAACCACATCAAGGGCAATCTGACCGAGTGATGCAGCCTTCTTGCCAGGAATAACACCATGGAAACTCAATATTACTTTCGCCGAGTCTGGACATCGGAATGCCCATTCCTTTCAACGTCTCTGCATATAGTATATTCAAATCACTGCCACCATCCATCAGTACTTTAGTCAGTCGAGTGCCTTCGACTACTGGGTCGACCACCAGCGCTTGCCTCCCAGGGGTGGCTATGTGCGTTGGGTGATTGGACTGGTTGAAGGTAATGGCAGTCTGAGACCACTTCAAATAACTGGGTGTCACCGGAGCGACCATGTTTACTTCTCTGTTGATGACTTTTAGTCGACTCTTACTCTCAACATCAGCGAAAATCATCAGAGTGGAATTGACGTGGGGGTAACCATCGTCGTCCTCCTCCTCATCCTCAACTTTGTCCGCTTCCTTCTCCTTTTCCTTGGGTTGTTTCTCTCGGAATTGCTGGATTAGGAGTCGACACTGTCGAGTTGTATGCTTCGGGTAAATGAAATTACCCTCTTCATCTTTTTTGGTGTGAATGTGGCATGGTAAATCTAGCACATCATTTCCATCTTGATCTTTTACTTTCTTGGGGTTCCACGGCCCTTTGGGTTTCCCTTTGAACTTTCCTTGAGTCACGGCTAAGGCTTCGCCAGGAGCGGCTGGCTCGGCTTTGCGCTTCTGCTTCCGATTGGAGTTCCCTCCTCCGGTTTTGTGGGCAACTGTTTTGTGCTTGCCACTCCGGAGTCGGTCTTCTTCTTCACCATTGGCGTACTTGGTGGAAATCTCCATCATCCGAGTTAGAGTCATATCTCCTGTCTGACCGAATTTCAGATTCAACTCCCGATACTTGACGCCTTCTTTGAAGGCACAAATTGCCTGGTGATCCGACACATTCTCCACTGTGTGGTGCAACGTGATCCATCTCTGGATATAATCCCTCAAAGTCTCATTCGGTTTCTGAACGCAAAACTGTAATTCTGTCAGCCCTGCCGGCCGTTTGCAAGTACCTTCAAATGTTCTGACAAACACTCGGGCAAGGTCCTCCCAAGTATAAATACTACTAGGTGCCAATTGATTTAGCCATGCTCTGGCCGAGCCCTCTAACATCAAAGGAAGGTGCTTCATGACCACTTCATCGTCGCCACCACCAATTTGTACAGCCACTCGGTAATCTTCAAGCCAAGTGTCAGGCTTGGACTCTCCAGTGAACTTACTGACTCCAGTCGCCAACCTGAAGTTGGGAGGAATCACCGCAGCCCTGATGGCTCTGCTGAAGCACTCTGGACCCGAGACATGTACCCTGCCGCTGGTTGGGAAATCTCTGTTGTGACCCTCTCTATGAGCTCTGTTTCTGTCGACCAGACCCTGAACGAGAATAGATCTCGCATCAAAGCCCGGCTCCTTGGGGTCGACTGGAATCCTTCGCCCACCACTGTGAGGATGTCTGTCATCATGCTGCCGAGGCATGTATGACCCACTCCTTGGGGAGGCGTGGGCGCTCGACGATGATCATCGTGATTGAGTGGGTGATCATACTGCTTGCGGTTTCTGTACTGTTCTCGCCGGTCCTCACGTCCTTCATGCCTCGGGGGCGATCTCGGGCTGTGAGCCGACTGGAGTGTGTCTGCAACCACGGATCTGCTATGGATCCTATTCCGCAACTGAGATACTGCTGTATTCTGCTATCCCGTTGCACGGAGCAAAGCCCGGATCTGCACCAGACCTCGACCAGCTTCTGATTGGGAAGGTTGGATTGACTCCACTATTCGGGCCGCAGCTGCGAGATTCTGGATCGGAGTTTGGTATACCTGAGACGGAGGCGGAAAAAGTTGGCGTCGACTAGACTCGGGGATACGCTGCCGAGCACGCTCGTCGAGTGCGTGCTGGAGGTTCTCCAGTTGAGTGCGCTCATCCAAGTTGGCTAGGCGCGCCTCCTCCAAGGCCTGAGCCTCAGGGGTTTCTCAAACGATAGGAGTGTGAAGCGCATCCATGTTCCGGCGGTGAAGTTCTTCTCTCCGCTACGAAGAGAGGGGTTCGGGGCGGTACTCTTCGTGAACACGCGACGGATCGCCGCCCCCGTCGCCTCTGTCTTCACGAGTGAAGCCAGGAGGACTGCGTGGTCCATTAACCATCAAAACTTCTGCCGCGGGGTCGCTGCTGTCGCACTCGGATGCAGTCTCTGTGGAGCCAGTCGAAAGGTCGAACATGCCGTAGAGAGTTTCGTCAGGCTCAATTGCCGCGACTTGGGGGATGGCCGACTGGCGAGCCACCGCATGCCTCACCCACCACTGAAGCCTCGACCGACCGGAACGTTTGCCCCGGCGGGCTGTAGGGAGGGAGGTCGGCACGGGAGCCCCACCGATACTGAGTCGACGACTGCCGTAGGAGGACGCCACGGACGCACGCGTGAAAGTGCGTTGCCCCGCGGACGGGGAGCGCCTCGACGTCGAGTGGCGCTTCCTGGAGCCAAGCGGAGTCGTCGGCGATGAATACGAGCGCACCGAGACGGATCTCGTGCCCCTTGGCCAAACCTCCGCCTGAAACCATGTTGATGGGGATCGGAAAAATCACAACTTCTCCAACAAGTCGCTAAGACACCTGCCCCATGGTGGGCGCCAACTGTCGTGGTTCTGAGTCTGAAAGTAGAATGGGGGTAGGGATGTAGAGGCAAGATCTTAGCTATGGAGGAGTTGTACACGCAAGTTTTACGAGTTCAGGCCCTTCTCAGAGGAAGTAACAGCCCTACGTCTCGAAGCCTGGAGGCGGTCGACTGGATTATATGCGTGTGTGTTATGGGGGGTGCGAACCCTTGTCCCTGAGGAGGGGGGTGGCTTATATAGAGTTTGCCGGACCCCTCCCGCCCTCAGTTACAAAGGGTTTAAGGTACATAAAGATGGGGACGTTACTGGTAACGCCTACAATAAAGATACATAATGACCATTAAAGCTATGACTTAATTCCCGACCATTGCAGAGTGGAGTGGCTCTAGATCTTCTGGTAGTCGAGTGATTGTCCATACGGTCGAGTGTCTTCAAGACTGTCGAGTGGAAGATAGCTTCATGGTCGAGTGGATGATGATTTTTCTTCAAATTCTTCTGGTTCTTTTAGAGATGTCCTTGGGGAGGATATCTTGGACAGATCCATGACCCTACCCTAGGTACATAGCTTCATCAGCCAGTGCTCTTAACTCCATCGGGTCATCAACAAGCACTCCCAGCGAGTTTTGCAAGGCTCGAATCATATTTTTGTTTTTCCTCATACCTGCTCGAAGATGAAAGAACTTTGTATTTTTGTCGCCTGAAGAAAGCCACTCGGTGCGAGCTCGCTGTCTCCACATTATTTCCTCTCGATGGTAAAGTTCAATCAACTGTTCATTCATCTCTAGTTCCGCATATGATGGGCCTGTTCTCAAAGGGTCACTCTGCAGCTTATCCAACTCTACCTTCGTATTCTTTATCTCCCGTCGCACACTCCCAAAGGATTGCTTACTCCAATTTGATAGCCCATTCGAGACAGATAAGATTTTCTGTTGCAGTTCCTGAACAGTACCACATGGCCCTGCCGCTGCCCATTCTGACCCTATGGCATCCCGGAAACCTTCACGTTTTTCCCACATCAGCTCATAGCGGAAAGCTTTATGCATTGAGTTGCTCTGGTTTCGTCCAAGATCTAGCACAATCGGACCATGCTCTGACGTCGCTGCAACTAAGTGTTCAAGACTCGCCGCTGGGAAGAGAGACATCCAGGGGGCATTTGCCAAAGCCCGATCCAGTCTACACCTTGTGTAAGTTCCACCGGTTACCTTTTTCTCCCACGTCCAGAAGTGGCCCTTGTACCCTATATCAAGCAACATGCACACCTCTACAGCTTCTCTAAATGACTACATTTGAGCATTGCTGCGTCTGCCAATCCCATCGTTCTCACTTGGATGTAGAACTTCGTTAAAATCTCCGATGCATAGCCAAGGGAGCGAGCTCAAAGTACTTATATTTTTCAAAACTGTCCACGTCTGATGCCTAAGGTGGGTCCGAGCCTGACCGTAGACACATGTAAGCCTCCATTTGTCCATCCATGTTTCTTCCACAGATACATCCAAATATACTCAGAGTAACCCAAAATCTCAACTTTTATTTCATTATTCCAAAAAAAGGCCTAAGCCTCCACTTCTACCTACACTGTCAACAGCATAAGCTTTATCATAGCCCAACGTACCTGCTAAACTCTCTACCCTAATCCCTTCTATCTGAGTTTCAATAATACACAATATGTTAGGGGCAAACTTCTTCACGAGCTCGCGAAGTTCATTGACTGTCGCGGCATTGCCCACTCCGCGACAGTTCCAGCACATGGCACGCATTGGGCTCGGCGGCTCCCCTCAATGGAGGCCGCCAAATGTTTCACCACAACACCTGACACTTCCCTGTCTTCTGATCCCATCTTGGTCCACTTTGGGTCCCTCGTTGGAGGTGGGCTCACCACCCCCTCCCCTATTGGAACAATGTCTAGTTGCATGTCAGTTGGATCCTTGAGTTGTATGCCCGCATTCCTCTTCGAGTTATCTCCTATTTCAGGGCGAACGCCTCTCTTTCTTCTAGGATTATCCATGCTGATATCTTGCTTTTCCACCTCAAGGTCTCTATCATTTGACCCATACGCACTGGTGTCTTCGTTACCAGCGTTCATGTTGCCCCCTGATCGACCACCCCGCTTGCCATGAAGTCCTCTGTCCCTCCAGGACCACGTCCTGAACGCATCGTCCATGTTGCCCGTAGATCCTTGAACACCAGTGCGGATTTTGGATGGATCCCATCGCCATGTTCCTTGAAGACATGGCCTAAACGTCCGCACACGGCACACCAATCAGGCAAACACTCGTATTTTACAAGGTAGATCTGCCTCTGTCTATCTCTGATCAGCGACACGATGTTCTTCAAAGGCATGTTCACATTTATTTTCACCCAAACATGGTAGAAATTCCCTGTGTAGTCAGAAGAATCCCCCTCCGCATGAAGGACCTCACCAACCTTGGCAGCTAGGGCTGACACCAGATGTGTAAAAAGTTTTGGGACGTCATAAATTTGGATCCAGATGTTGAGAGTATCCATTGAACCTTTGATGGTTGTGTCAACCCATCGTACGGCGCCATGATCACCGCATGACCTCAGAAGTTCCAAGGCCCTTCCTCCATAACTCGCTCCCAATCCGCCAAGTAGTTAAACTGTAGCGTATACAGGTTCAGTTCCAGGGGCTTGAAGTTCACCACCTGGGCTAGATCCCATGTTGATCTCATGTTGCAGAAGAACCATGTCTGGCTGTATGATTTGTCTATGTGGACTCTAGCCACAGCCATCCAGCGAGCTGCATCTTGGGGAACCGCTTCCTCATCCACGATCGCATCATCGAGATCCTCTTCCTGGAGCCCTAGTTCCGCCATCAGCTTCGCGATCTCATTCGCGGAAGAGGAGCTGCCGGACTTGCCGGCCCCTTCCTTCGTCATTACCAAACCCTAACCCAAGAGGATCCTCACCGGGTGTCAACAAAACCGGGAAACCCTAACCCTATTCTTCCCGCGAGACTCAACCAAGGTCAGGTAGTGATGCCAGATCGCCCCTTGCTCAGCCTGAATCGAGTTCTCCAGGGTAAAGAATTGGGAGGGACGAAGCTAGGTCTCAACGGCGGCGAAGATCGCCCCAAGAGAAGAAACCCTAACGAGTGGGAAGAAAACCCGCTAGCTAGGTCTAGTTTTCCTACACGTGTTTTGTTGTTAGAGCAACTCCAACGCGCCGAACCAATCTGTTCGCGCGTGTCCGTTTGGGATGAAACGGACACAAAAGTCGGCCCAACAACGTGACGGTTCAAATGGACGCGCGTCTGTTTTTTGTCCGCCGCACGACCCATTTCAGTGCCAAGTTTGGAGCGCGATTGCGTGGGCATGAACACGCGTGACGCCCGCCTAGTACTTCTCCTGACCCGCCGGTCGATGGCACAACCACCTTTATTTCTCTCTCTTTCCCAAAATAACTCCAGCTCGCTCGCGCTCTCGACCGCTCGCCATGAACGACATGCCGACCCTCGATGCCGCCGCCGGCCTCGCCTCCGCCAAAGGCAAGCCCCACGGTGCATGAGAAAGAGGTCTTCGTTCGAAAAGATGCAGGCCGACATGCTCAAGTTTGATGGCGAGTGATCTATGGTGGAGAGTGCCATCTTTTTTTGTATGACGGCAAGTGTGTCGGCATGACCACGGCCGAGGTGGCGTGGATGAACTCATGTCCCTTTTAATGTACTGGCATGTGTGCCGGTTGCTGCCAAGTTTTGTTGGAGGCTTGTATGTATGTCGGTCACTGACACGGCGCCGGCATGAACTTTGGGCGGTGGCATGGCTGCTGGCATGATCTATGGCCGCGGGTTTTTTAATTCATATTATTTTCTATGGGAACAAGAATTGGGCAGGACGGTTGGGTGCACAGCCAATCCAAACACAGAAGAGGGCGGAAGAGCCGACCCAAACGAATAAAAGCAGACAAAACACGTGTCCATTTGGGTCGACACGTTAGAGTTGCTCTTAGCTCCAAGTCCACTGGGCAGCCACTGGACCCGCGAGAAACTAGCAGCGGATGCGTTGTTCCTCGCCTGATCACCTCGGTAGCTGCTCACCTGCCATTGCCCTCAGTTGATATTAATTGCTGAATGATGGACACCTCAGCGACGAGACACCCCATTGCTAGTGAGTATCAACTGCTCCGGAGGCCCAGGTGCTCCCATGATATGGGCTCCTAGCCGTTGGATCTCAGATCAGACGACAATTGGGAACTGTTGGATTTGCTAGACCTATGCGGCATTTTCAGACTCCTAGAGGGCTTTTTTGTGAAATATTTCAGAGCTCGTGGGAGCCGTTGGATCTCAGATCCAAGGAGCCCATATCACTGATCCAATGGCTCCCAGGAGTTTATCACCGTAGCACCTGATGCGGCAGAGCACCAGATACACTTCAACTAAACTAAACTAATAACTAGGCCACGTACCAAATGACGACCTTGTAGGCATTGCCTCCGAGGCCACTGACACCTCATTCACCGTATACGTTGATGTCTGAGTTGTTGTTGTCGCCGCGCCAATGGCGGAAGGGCCGCCAGGCATCGTGCATCCCTGCTCGATCGTCGCGACGCGCTCCTACTTGAGACACTTGGGTGCCTCCGCCACTTAGAGGTGGATGGCGCGCTCGGACTCTGCCAACCCCACTTGCAGGAGCTAGGTGTTGAGTCGTCGCTGGCGGCAGTCATCCAACTCGACGGTTATCCTAGCCAGGTCGAGGGCCCAAACATCCGCGAGCGCGGGGTATGCGAGGACCCAGACCGGCTCCACCTGGGTCTTGGCGAACACCACTATGCCTAGTGCCACCTCGGGTAGGCATTTGTTGGTCGTTGAGGAGGACGTGACGCCGGCTCTGACACCTTAAAGTAGTACTCCACGCACAAACATGGGTTGGACGACTCCTCCTTCTTGATGGCGACCGGAGGCCACGGGTTGTCCGGCTGGTGGCGAGGTGGGAAGGGTGGCTTCCCCATCACACAACGTCCGATCTGGATGTTGCGGCTGCGCGGCCGGGAGGGTGGTTCCTCCTTCACGCGTCCTCCAATTTGGATATCGTGATTGCGCAAAGTAGACGGCGACACTGAACGGTGGTCGATCACCGACCGCCACAATGTGATATTCATGTGTCGCGCGACCCACAATTCATCGCAGCCACGGCCGCGAGCAGGGGTGGTTCTGCTCCTCGTCATCCAAGGAGGTCGGATCCACCTTGACGACGGACAGAGCCATGGACGACGACGGCCCTGGAGACCGTGTGTGGCAGAGCCAGCTAGATAGATAGACACATTGCGGCGACGCGTGGTGGAAGTGTGGTAGTGTGCAGCGGCTTTGGGGAAGGAGGAGCGAGGAGGATAGGATTTGCGTCGGAGGCATGTTGACTTTAATAGCCGATCTCCCCTCGATTTGGGGCCGGTTTGTGGGATTTCATACATCCTATCGGAATCGGGGCTCCATAGACCCAAACAAGCTTCAAACTTTGGGGCCTGTGCGAAGATCTAGCTGAGCCTCAGCTCCAAGGTCATCACTTCATAGCTTGGCCTCGTCGAGTCTGTGCGAGTGGGGAAGTGATAACCCACAAGTATAGGGGATCGCAACAACTTTCAAGGGTAGAGTATTCAACCCAAATTTATTGATTCAACACAAGGGGAGCCAAAGAATATTCTCAAGTATTACCAACTGAGTTGTCAATTCAACCACACCTGGAAACTTAGTATCTACAGCAAAGTGTTTAGTAGCAAAGTAATATGATAGTGATGGTAACGGTAACAAAAGAATAATGAAAGCAAAGTAATGTTTTTGGTATTTTGTAGTGATTGTAACAATAGCAACGGGAAAGTAAATAAGCGTAAACCAGTATATGGAAAGCTCGTAGGCATTGGATCAATGATGGATAATTATGCCGGATGCGGTTCATCATGTAACAGTCATAACATAGGTGACACAGAACTAGCTCCAATTCGTCAATGTAATGTAGGCATGTATTCCGAATATAGTCATACGTGCTTATGGAAAAGAACTTGCATGACATCTTTTGTCCTACCCTCCCGTGGCAGCGGGGTCCTAATGGAAACTAAGGGATATTAAGGCCTCCTTTTAATAGAGAACCGGAACAAAGCATTAGCACATAGTGAATACATGAACTCCTCAAACTACGGTCATCACCGGTAAGTATCCCGATTATTGTCACTTCGGGGTTAACGGATCATAACACAGAATAGGTGACTATAGACTTGCAAGATAGGATCAAGAACACTCATATATTGATGAAAACATAATAGGTTCAAATCTGAAATCATGGCACTCGGGCCCTAGTGACAAACATTAAGCATAGCAAAGTCATAGCAACATCAATCTCAGAACATAGTGGATACTAGGGATCAAACCCTAACAAAACTAACTCGATTACATGGTGAATCTCATCCAACCCATCACCGTCCAGCAAGCCTATGATGGAATTACTCACGCAGGGCAGTGAGCATCATGAAATTGGTGATGGAGGATGGTTGATGATGACGACGGCGACGAATCCCCCTCTCCGAAGCCCCGAACGGACTCCGGATCAGCCCTCCTGAGAGGTTTAATGCTTGGCGGCGGCTCTGTATCATAAAACACGATGATTTCTTATCTCCTAGTTTTTCTCCCCGAAAGTAGTTATATAGAGTTGGAGTTGGAGTCGGGAGTCTCCAGGGGGCCCACGAGGTAGGGGGGCGCGCCCTAGGGGGGGGCGCCCCCCACCCTCGTGAGAAGGGTGTGGGCCCCTTGGTCTTCATCTTTGGCGAGGATTTTTTATTATTTATTGTAAGATATTCTGTGGAGTTTTAGGTCATTCCGAGAACTTTTGTTTTTTGCACATAAAACAACATCATGGCAATTCTACTGAAAACAGCGTCAGTCCGGGTTAGTTCCATTCAAATCATACAAGTTAGAGTCCAAAACAAGGTCAAAAGTGTTTGGAAAAGTAGATACGTTGGAGACGTATCAACTCCCCCAAGCTTAAACCCTTGCTTGTCCTCAAGCAATTTAGTTGACAAACTAAAAGAAATAAAGAAAAACTTTTACAAACTCTGTTTTCTCTTGTTGTTGTAAATATGTCAAGCTAGCATTCAAGTTTTCAGCAAAGATTATAACTAACCACATTTGCAATAATTCTCAGGTCTCATGATTACTCATATCAATAACATAATCAACTAGCAAGCCATAATAATAAATCTCGGATGACAACACTTTCTCAAAACAATCATAATATAATATAACAAGATGGTATCTTGCTAGCCCTTTCTGAGACCGCAAAACATAAATGCAGAGCACCTTTAAAGATCGAGGACTGACTAGACATTGTAATTCATGGTAAAAGAGATCCAATCATAGTCACAGCCAATATAAATTAACAGTAATGAATGCAAATGACAGCTGCGCTCTCCAGCTAGTGCTTTTTAATAAGAGGGTGATGACTCAACATAAAAGTAAATAGATAGGCCCTTCACAGAGGGAAGCAGGGATTTGTAGAGGTGCCAGAGCTCAGTTTTAAAATAGAGGTGAATAATATTTTGAGCGGTATTGAGGGAGTCCTGAATTAGGGGGTCTTCGGACAGCCGGACTATATCCTTTGGCCGGACTGTTGGACTATGAAGATACGAGATTGAAGACTTCGTCCCATGTCCGGATGGGACTCTACTTGGCGTGGAAGGCAAGCTAGGCAATATGGATATGCATTTCTCCTCCTTTGTAACCGACCTTGTGTTACCCTAGCCCCCTCTGGTGTCTATATAAACTGGAGGGTTTTAGTCCGTAGGACAACATACCATCATACAATAGGCTAGCTTCTAGGGTTTAGCCTCTCCGATCTCGTGGTAGATCAACTCTTGTACTACACATATTATCAAGAATAATCAAGCAGGACGTAGGGTTTTACCTCCATCAAGAGGGCCCGAACCTGGGTAAAACATCGTGTCCCCTGCCTCCTGTTACCATCCTCCTTAGACGCATAGTTCGGGACCCCCTAACCGAGATCCACCGGTTTTGACACCGACATTGGTGCTTTCATTGAGAGTTCCTCTGTGTCGTCATCATTAGGCTTGATGGCTCCTTCGATCATTGATAGCGATGCAGTCCAGGGTGAGACTTTTCTCCCCGGACATATCTTTGTATTCGGTGGCTCCGCACTGCGGGCCAACTCGCTTGGCCATCTAGAGGAGATCGAGAGCTATGCACCTGGCTATCAGGTCAGATTTGGAAACTTGAACTACACAGCCGACATCCACGGAGACTTGATCTTTGACGGATTCGAGCCCTTGCCGAGTGCGCCGCACGGTCACGATGAGCACAACTTAGCTCTACCATCGGACAGTGTTCGGGAGATCGCACCGGCGACCGCTCCGACCCTCAAATCGGAACCAATTGCGCCATCCAGTGACGGGTGGATAGAACCTGCCGCGGAAGCCGCACTCTCATCGGCGATCGAGCCGAGTATCGACCTTCCCCTTCACGAGAGCCGTGATGCCAAACTGCCAGATTCTTCCCCGGCCACGGACTCTGAACCTCCTGCGCCCGTGCCTATCGAATCCAACTGGTCGCCGATCATGGAGTTCACCTTTGCGGATATCTTTCAGCACTCGCCCTTCGGCGACATACTGAACTCATTAAGGTCTCTCTCTCTCTGTCAGGAGAGCCCTGGCCAAACCATGTCTGGCAGAATTGGGATGCGGATGACGAAGAAATTCGCCGCCCACCCACCACCAACTTAGTAGACACTATCAACGATTTGACCGACATGCTCGACTTCGACTCCGAAGGCATCGACGGTATGGACGACGATGTAGGAGACAAACAGGAACCACTGCCCACAGGGCACTAGACACCCACTTCATCACATGATGTATACATGGTGGACACACCCAAAGAAAACGACGACGAAGAACGGAAGGATGCAGCAAAGGGTTGTTCCCTCGAGAAGCAGTCAAAGCGGCGGCGTAAGCGCCGCTCCAAATCCCGCCTCGGCAGAAGCAATGATCATATAAACCCAGTGATAGAGCAAGGCGAGCCAGCGGACGACAAACACGTCATTGAACCATCGTCCGACCACAGCAACACGGAGAATCAAACTGAACAACCCAACTCCGTCAAAGATAACAGTCCAGATAACATCACACCGGACAGGCACCCGGAGCAACAGAATACCCATAAAAGGCTTGTTGCCACTGTGAGGAGTCTGAAAAAGCAGAAGCAAAGGCTCAGGGCTGCACAAGACACACTTAGAATCAGATGGAGTGAAGTACTCAACACTGAAGCGAAGTGCGGCAGTAATCGCCACACCAAGAGCTACCCAAAGCGAAAGTTGCTGCCTGAATTCGATGAGGAGGCCTTAGATCCCCCGCAATCAAAAAACAAAACGGCCACCTGGTCGGATAGACGACCTCGTGGCCAACATAGAGCGGCAAACGACGCCGCACATAAGCCAGTACGCGATCCGCGCGAGGGCTCGCATCAAAAGGACGACGCAACCAGATCCATATACGGGCCACGCAAGCGCGCTCCAGCACGCAATGCAACACAACAAACATCCCAACACCACGGTACACCCAAATACAGGGATGCCGCACACCCCCTATGTTTCACCGATGAGGTGCTGGACCACAAATTTCCAGAGGGATTCAAACCCGTAAACATAGAGGCGTACGATGGAACGATAGACCCTGGGGTCTGGATTGAGGACTACATCCTCCATATCCATATGGCTCGAGGAGACGATCTCCACGCCATCAAGTACTTACCCCTCAAGCTCAAAGGGCTAGCTCGGCACTGGATTAAAAGCCTCCTCAAAAACTCCATTGGAAGCTGGGAAGAGCTCAAAGACGCTTTTCGGGCAAATTTTCAGGGGACCTATGTCCGATAACCGGGTGCAGACGATTTGAGTTATATAACTCAACAGCCCGGAGAGTCATCCCGAAAGCTTTGGAGCAGGTTCCTCACTAAAAAGAACCAAATAGTCGACTGCCCGGATGCTGAAGCCTTAGCAGCTTTTAAGCACAGCGTTCGAGACGAATGGCTTGCCAGACACCTCGGCCAAGAAAAGCCGAGAACAATGGCAGCATTAACAAGCCTCATGACCCGCTTTTGCGCGGGAGAGGATAGCTGGTTAGCCCGATGCAGCACCAGCGACCCAAGTACATCCGAAGTCAGGGACGAAAACGGGAAACCAAGATGCAGCAAAAACAAGCGCCGGAATAAAGAAGACAGCCCAAAGAGCACGGCGGTAAATGCCGGATTTAGAAGCTCTCGGCCAGGTCAACAAAAGTTGCCCTCCAAAGGCAATAGAGACGAACTATCCAGCCTAAATAAGATTCTGGATAAAATATGTCAGATCCACAGCACCCCCGATAAGCCTGCAAATCATACCCATAGAGAATGTTGGGTTTTCAAGCAGTTCGGCAAGCTCAATGCCGAACATAAGGGGCAGGATACACCAAGCGAAGACGAGGACGAGCCTCGCAAGCAAAGCACCGGGGAACAGAAGAAATTCCCACCAGAAGTCAAAACAGTAAACGTGTTACACATAACAAAGGGGAGAAACAAAGCGACACTCCTAGTGACACATGCCCCAAGGCCTATCACCGCGGAGTTCTGCCACTGGTTGTCCCAACCGATCACCTTTCACCATCGGGATTACTCGGCAAGTATCCGGTGTGCAGGATGGGATGCCTTGGTATTAGACCCAATAATTGACGGATACCACTTCACACGAGTCCTGATGGACGGCGACAACAGTTTAAACCTGATATATCAGGACACAGTCCGCAAAATGGGGATAGACCCAACAAAAATTAGCTGCAGCAATACTACCTTTAAAGGAGTAACGCCAGGCCCAGAGGCCCATTGCACGGGCTCCCTGCTACTAGAGGTTATATTTGGCTTTCCCGATAACTTCTGCAGCGAAAATTTAACGTTCCACATCGCTCCGTTCCAAAGTGGTTATCAAGCACTACTCGGACGCGAAGGTTTCGCTCGCTTTAACGCAATACCGCATTACGCTCCTCTCATGCTTAAGATGCCCGGTCCACGTGGCATCATTACAGTAGATGGAAGTATTGAGCACTCCTTGCGCACGGAAGACCATGCGGCTGCCTTGGCAGCCGCACACTAAACGGCCTCACCAACTAAAGCATCTGACAGGTCATTAAGACCACAGACGCGGTTGGATGAGTCCGGCGCAGCTATATGTAATTGATACAGGTTTGATGGCCATACCCCTATTACAATACAAGGGGCTCAACACGCGCAAACAAGTGGCAATTAGGCTCAACTTTACTCATTTTGAATTGTACATGGTTTATTTAGTATAACCTACCTTTTGCACGAGAACTTTTCAATTAAGTTCCTTTCTTTTTCAGATGACCATCGTGCTACACCCGTCCAGAATACGGCACAACGGAGACACAGGCGCAGATGTGCAGCAGGGACCCGTTCCAAGGATTCTTTTTAGATTAAGACCCTGCGTAAACCTCTTTACTGTCTCTTGTTGATACACATCCCTCGGATTCTCAGTACAATTGAGAAGGATGCTGACGTATTGGCATGTGGCCACGTCAGAATATTGCATGTACCTGGACACCAGGGGCTTATTACAAAGGGCACTGTTTAGGCCCGGTTTACATCATAAAGACCGAATACCTTAGGGAGTGTTCGGCGTCGCGAGTTTGGCCTTATATGCATCAGCTCTGAATCATGTCTTTGGTCAAATGTTGGGTTTGCCCGGCTCCTGTGTTTTGCTGCCTTACGTTCCGCTCTATCGGCTAAGGCGGCACTAGGAGAATTACTGCGATTGTGCCCTGGTTCATCCGGATGAGCACCTCAGTAGAGAAAGCCGAAAACTGACTGTCATGATATAGCGTGAGACTGGTCAACCACTCGATGACCTAGCGGAATCTTCGGGATTCCTCCGCCTTAACGAAGGGTCGTTTCCCGGCTAGGCATGTACGCGCCCCGAATCCAGATGAGCGCGGAGCCACCAGGGGCTATATAGTAGCCCCACTGTCAAACTCCTTTGGCTAAGTGAAAGTGTTAAAGCATTATAGTCCGGTTGCCTAGTTCACTGCGCCATCACCTCCTTAATGGACAAAGATGTTGGATCAAGTGTGAACATGCGTCTTTTGTGAACACCCCTGCATTATATGCGTGGGGGCTGAAGCCGATGACTGCCATCTTTCAGGTTATATACATATATACATAAACGGCCGCACAGGAGGCATCATAGCACTTCCGGGAAAAAGTATAAATACAGCCTTGATAAATTCAATAAAACATTGTTTGTACAATGAGACTACATGTCACTGGAAAATAATATTCTTCGAGCACTGAGCCTCTATCGAACGAGCGCCTTCAAGGACTTCTTCAAAGTAGTGCTCGGCAGCCACTCGGCCTATGGCCGAACCCTGTTCCGCAACAGTGGTGGCCTCCATCTCCGCCCAGTATGTTTTGACATGGGCAAGGGCCATCTGCGCACCTTCTATGCACACTGATCTCTTTACAGCATCGATGCGTGGCACAACTTCAAGGAATTGTTGCACTAAGCTAAAGTAGCTACTCGGCCTTGGCCCTCCCGGCCACAGGTGATCCACAATGGACCTCATGGCAAGTCCGGACAACCTATGGAGCTCGGCCCAACCGGTCAATCGCTCATTCAGCAGCAGCGGACGGACTGGAGCGTGAAACTGTGACCAGAACAGCTTTTCCACTTCGGGACCTTTCTGATCCTTGAAGTACTCGGCTGCATCAGCAGCACTTGCAGCCAAATCCATGTACGCGTCCGCAGAACTCCATAGCCGGTCCAGAGGAGCATACTTCGGATCTCCGAACTTAGTCCGCAACAAGAAGGGCTTCCCAGACACGATATCTGCAGCTTGATTCAGCTCCTCCTTCGTCGCTCTAATTTTGGAGCGGGCTTCCTTGGCAGCCACCCGGGCCTTCTCCAGGTCCGTCGCCTTCGCCCGGTTTTCCTCTTCAAGAAGCCGGTAACGGTCAGCAGCATCTTTTAACTCCACGACCATCTTGGCAATTTTTTCTTTGCTCTCGCAATGTGCGGCCTGTTCGACCCTTAACTCTTCGGCCGCCTGTAAAGCGGCAGCATTGCTACTCCTTGCTTGCTCCTTGGCTCGGGCAAACTCTGCCCGAAGGGTCTCCACGGTGGCCGCTCCATCTGCAGTCACAACATATTAAAGATACTAGCATCATGCTGCTCTTATTATGTGACGATCACCAGAAAAATCACTCACCCTGTGCCTCGTCAAGCCGCTTGTTGACAAGCACGATGTTGGCATCTGCCGCATCCAGTTGCCACTTTAGTTCGGCAAACCCATCAGTCCGGCTAGCCACCGGAGCTTCAACCACCTGCACATAAAGGCGGTCTGGTTATTTCCTGGGACTATGATCCTCTGTTTGCCGCCGTTCTCGACGACAACCAGAGTCTCAGGGGCTACTATCTGCATGGGCATACCTAACGTGTGCGATACTATTAAAGGCATACATTATTTTACGTACCTCGAAGCCTTTCAGCAGACTCATAAAAGCTTCGTGCAAACCGCTTTAGGAGGATGAAATCCTTTCAATTACCGTACCCATTAGCGTACGATGCGCTTCCGAGATGACAGCTTTCCCCAGAAGATCCTTCAGCGCATCCGACCGCACACAGTACGGACCCTTGCTGTCGCTCTCCTCAGGAGCCGGATACTGGGGATGTCGGGCAGTCAAAGGGTTATCCTCTGGCGATATTGGATCCGGAGATACCCTTCGCGATGACACTTCAAGGTCGTTTGCTTCTTGAGCTGGGGAGTCCGGGGGAGGCGTTTCGCTCTCCATCATCTCAGAAAGAAGATCCCTCGAAGATGAACTCTGGCGAGAAGGGCTGCGATCCGGACTACAATTTACAAGCATCGGTTATTGTCTTCGGAAGAAAGGTAGGATATCTTCACTGTTAAGTACTTTTTGATTACTTACAGCTCGGTAGAGGGCTGATCCCCGCGCGGACATTGTGTGGCAAGAATACCCTCCGAGGCAGGACCCTCTGGCGGAGATTTCTTCTCCCATTTGGAAACCTTAGTTTCCGGATCTTCAGAGGTAGTCCTCTTCCTTCCCCGGGGAGAGAGAATGTTAGATTCTTCCCCTTGGTTATCCTCCCTCGCGGAGGCGCTCATTCCCTCGATTGGAATAGGTAGCGATGAGGCCCGCTTTCGCCTTCTTTATTCCCCCCTTCATCTTCCTTTGAGAGCACTAGACAAGGTGCTGGCTCGAGCATCTTTTCCAGCACCGGATTCTCCAAGTCTTCAGGAAGGGGGGCCGAACACCGAATCATCTTCGCCTTTGTTATCCAGTCCTGGTCAAAGAGCGATTTTTCAGAATGATGTCATGGTAAATAAAAGGACAGTGTGTTCGGCCATGGGATAACTTACTTGGGCGGCGGGGCGGTGGCAGCTCAGGCCACGTCCTCGGTAGTGTCCGGATACTCTATTTGGGGTCCGAAGAACGATTTGTACATCTCCTCGTGCGTCATGCCGAGGAAATTCTGAATAGTGCGCGATCCTTCCGGGTTGAATTCCCACATGCGGAGGGGCCGGCGTTTGCAAGGCTGGACTCGACGAACCAGCATAACTTGCATTACCATAACCAGACTGAAATCTCCCTCGAAGAGATCTCGAATACGGCTCTGCAGTATTGGCATGTCCTTGGCTGGACCCCAGCTCAGCCCCTGCTGATCCATGACATCAGTTGTGGTGGAGGGCCCAAGCGAAAGGTGGGGGCAGCAACCCACTTTGCACTTCAGGGAGCTGTGATGTAAAACCACTCCCGTTGCCACAATCTGGACACCTCTGGAAAGGAACCCTTTGGCCATGGAGCGTCAGCAATTTTGCTTATTAGAGCACCTCTGCACGCTGCGTACTACCCCTCGACCATCTTCGGCTTCACATCGAAGGTCTTGAGCCACAGGCCGAAGTGAGGGGTAATGCGGAGGAAGGCCTCACAAACGGCAATAAAATGACGAGATGTGAAGAAGGGAATCCGGGGCCAGATCGTGAAAATCCAGCCCATAATAGAATGTAAGACCCCTAACAAAGGGATCCAGAGCGAGGCCTAGTCCTCGGAGGAAGTGGGAGACGAACACAACGCTCTCGTTGGGTTCGGGAGTAGGGACGACCTTCCCTCGGGCGGGCAGCCTATGCGAAATTTCGGCGGTCAGATATCTGGTCTCCCTCAACTTCTTGATGTCCTCCTCCGTGACAAAGGAAGGCATCCACTAGCCTTGAAGGCTGGATCCGGACATGATTGAAGGTCCGAAGCTCCTGACCTGGGCTTTGGGTGTTAGAACTCGAGGCGGGGGAAGGATTCGATTGAGCACGGGAGGGAAAAAAGAAAAAGCCTTGTCCCTTTATAAATGGGATGAATATCAGGCGTCCTCCTCGTGGCCATTAGAGACTTACCTAAGATCTAGTAGTCATACCAACAGGCATGGTTGGGTTACCCACGTTTGTATTGATGAGAATCCCGTGATAAGGGGAACACGATCTCTGCTATGACAAGACGTGTCAAGAAACCGCCTCGCGTTATGTGCGGGGCTGGTTAAAGAAAAATGGTTCAAATAATTACTGGACCGTGGCATGATGTCATGCTGCCAAAACGTGTCAGCAGATTAGATTTGTGGAAATATTATTCTCTCTACGGTGGTATGTGGAACTTATTTTGCAGGGTCGGACACTGTCCTTGTATTCAAACTCTTCCGTGGTGTATTCGGAGGAGGAACCCGCCTTGCAATGCCGAAGACAACACTACGCGCCGGACTCATCATCATTGAAGCCTGGTTCAGGGGCTACTGAGGGAGTCCTGGATTAGGGGGTCTCCGGACAGCCGGACTATATCCTTTGGCCGGACTGTTGGACTATGAAGATACGAGATTGAAGACTTCGTCCCGTGTCCGGATGGGACTCTACTTGGCATGGAAGGCAAGCTAGGCAATACGGATATGCATATCTCCTCCTTTGTAACCGACCTTGTGTAACCCTAGCCCCCTCCGGTGTCTATATAAACCGGAGGGTTTTAGTTCGTAGGACAACATACAATCATACCATTGGCTAGCTTCTAGGGTTTAGCCCCTCCAATCTCATGGTAGATCAACTCTTGTACTACTCATATTATCAAGAATAATCAAGCAGGACGTAGGGTTTTACCTCCATCAAGAGTGCCCGAACCTGGGTAAAACATCGTGTCCCCTGCCTCCTGTTACCATCCGCCTTAGACGGACAGTTCGGGACCCCCTACCCGAGATCTGCCGGTTTTGACACCGACAGGTATACTTTCATTGTCAACATAACAACCAAGAGATGGTGATATCTTCCATGCTACACACATTATAGGCGGTTCCCAAACAGAATGGTAAAGTTTATTCTCCCCTCCACCAACAAACATCAATCCATGGCTTTCTCAAAACAACGAGTGCCTCCAACATACATCAGGTCCCAGGGGGAGTTTTGTTTGCAATTATTTTGATTTAGTTTGCATGAAGCATGGGACTGGGCATCCCGGTGACCAGCCCTTTATCTCGTGAGTGAGGAGCAGAGTCCACTCCTCTTGAGAATAACCCGCCTAACATGGAAGATACAGACAACCCTAGTTGATACATGAGCTATTCGAGCATACAAAACAGGATGATTATTTGAAAGTTTAGAGTTTGGCACATACAAATTTACTTAGAACGACGGGTAGATACCGCATATAGGAAGGTATAGTGGACTCATGTGGAATAACTTTCGGGTTTTAAGGAGTTTGGATGCACAAGCAGTATCCCCGCTTAGTACAGGTGAAGGCTAGCAAAAGACTGGGAGGCGACCAACTATAGAGCGACAACAGCCATGTACATGCATTAAAATTAATAAACATTGGATGCAAGCATGAGTAGGATATAATCCACCATGAACATAAATATCGTGGAGGCTATGTTGATTTCTTTCAACTACATGCGTGAACATGTGCCAAGTCAAGTCACTTAAATCATTCAGAGGAGGATACCACCCTATCATACCACATCATAACCATTTTAATAGCATGTTGGCACGCAAGGTAAACCATTATAACTCATAGCTACTCAAGCATGGCATAAGCAACTATGATCTCTAATTGTCATTGCAAACATGTTTATTCATAACAAGCTGAATCAAGAACGATGAACTCATCACATTTACAAAAACAAAAGTGGTCGAGTTCATACCAGCTTTTCTCATCTCAGTCAGTCCATCATATATCATCATAATTACCTTTCACTTGCACGACTGAACGATGTGAATAATAATAAGAGTGCACGTGCATTGGACTAAGCTAGAATCTGCGAGCATTCAATAAACAGGAGAAGACAAGGCAATATGGGCTCTTTTGTCAGATAAATAATAGTGCATATAAGATCCACTTCAACAATTTAATCAAGGTCTTCTCCTACTGACCCCCAAAGAAAAGAAAAGAAATAAAACTATTTACACGGGAAAGCTCCCAACAAGCAAAAGAAGAACATGAAATATTTTTGGGTTTTCTTTTTAATTACTACTACAACATGGAAAATAAATTAATTAAAAGCTACAACTAATTTTTTTGGTTTTTTCTTAAGGTTTATCAAACACACAAGAAGAAAGCATAAAATAAAATAAACTAGCATGGATGATACAATGAAAAAGTATGAGCACCGACATCTGGCAATGAGTGTGTGTGAACATAAATGTAATGTCGGTGAGAAATACATACTCCCCCAAGCTTAGGCTTTTGGCCTAAGTTGGTCTATGGCCACGGCTGGCCTGGCTGATATCCATAATAATAGTTGTTGGGGTCGTACTGTGATGAGGAAGAAGAAGGCTCCTTTTGCCACTGGTTGGCAATCATCTTCGGATCCCACTGATAGTTAGACTATCGTGAAGGATCAAATTGTGGTTCCGGTTCTGGCTCCTCGGCTGGTGCAGGGTTCCGGTAGGCGTGGATAGCCGTCAACGGAACAAGGGACTTGCCTACAATCAAATCAAACAAAGCAGGAGCAGGCAAGGTAATAGTCTTAGGATGATGTTTATTAAAGAACAATTGATATTTAAGCTCTCCTGGCCTATTCTTAACAATAAAATCATGTGCCACCATACTTTTATAATCTAAATAAACACGAGGCAACACTTTTTCCTCCTTCTCACCATGCCTAATAGGTATGTTAAAATGTGAGCTAGGCGTGTGGCATAGACGCCTCCAAAGATGGGACCCTTAGTACGGTTCATACTTAACCGTCTAGATAATAATATCACTGCACAAACCTTGGAGCAAAATAATAATATCAGGGATACTAAGGTTTCCAGAGTTTCCGCGACCAATTAAGCAACGACTAGCAAATAATGCAAAGTAACGTAAGACAGGAAAATGTATGCTAGTGATTCGTGCATCAGAAACCTTCCTAGTTTCCCCTATAGTGATAGTATTAATAAATCCCTCCACATCATCATGATGTGGTTCTTCTGTCTTGCCCCCAAAAGGGACTAAACAAATCCAACAAAAATCATAAAGTGACATCTCCTTATGCTCATCATATAAATGAAACTCCACCGTAGGTGGCGAGTTCCTAGAATGGAAATGAAAGTTTTGCACAAAGGTATTTGTGAGTAAGAGATACTGAGCGCATTGGTCGTGGAGGAAAGCGGTGAGGCTTGCATTATGAGCCAACTCATGAAAATCTTCATAAATCTCGGCTGCTCTCAAGAAATCCTCAGAAGGCCATTCACACGCCCGAACCTC
Source organism: Triticum urartu (assembly GCF_003073215.2). Classification (NCBI taxonomy): domain Eukaryota; kingdom Viridiplantae; phylum Streptophyta; class Magnoliopsida; order Poales; family Poaceae; genus Triticum; species Triticum urartu. The sequence continues at coordinate 294,384,326 of NC_053022.1, forward strand.
CGCGGTGCGCGGCAAATTATACTTAGGCTTTGGTGCCTTTTCCTTCGAGCTTTGGCTCGATGAGCCCCTCAATAATCTCCTCATCATTTTCTGAAAAATTCTGAAATTTTTAGTACCTTCAAAATAAAAGTAAACCAAACTCAATAATATTGATAACAACTACTCCTACAAGTGCATAGGGCCTATATCATGCATCAAAACTACTTTTAACCATATAAATTTGACATGCAAACTCAAGAACAGGGTCACCTAAGCAACACAAATTTGCAATGAATAAAGCACTAGAACAAAAACTAATTGTACTAATGGAGGAGTCACATACCAAGGAACAATCTCCCCAAGCAGTTTTGTGAGAGGTGCTTTGAGAAAGGAGATCGAAAATGGCAGCAAAACGAGCTTGGACTCGGGTTTGAGTTGGTTTTTCGTGTTTGGGGGAGGAAGATGAAGTGTGTGGCTGGAAGAATAAGAGGAGGAGGGCCACCGTGGGCCCACGAGGCAGGGGGTGCGCCCTCCATCCTCGTGGCAAGGTGGTTGGCCCCCTGGTGTGTTCTTTGTTCCATAAATCCTCAAATATTCTACTCCCTCCGTTCCTAAATATAGGGTGTATAGTTTTTGGCACGGAAATTAAAGAACGCACGTGGAGGAAAAATTTCACAAGTTTTGGGCGAGATTACACCTGACTAATTGGCATGAGAAAATAAATAAGCTTGCCTAATATAAGGAAATGTAATGGAATCCCCAAAAAAATTATCCATACGAGTGGTGCAACTCAATACACCTTATATTTTGGGTTTTTCCTCAAAAATGTATACACCTTATATCAAGGAACAGAGGGAGTATAAAAAATCATATTTAATTTTTAGGGCATTTGGAGAACTTCTATTTTCGAGGTATTTTTATATTGCACGGATAATCAGATAACAGACAGAAAATTATTTATTTTTACTTTATTTCAACTAAAGAACAGAAGGTATAGAAAGGTTACAGAGAGTTGTGCTTCTAGTTTCATCCATCTCATGCTCGTCAAAAAGGAATCCACTAACAAGGTTGATCAAGTCTTGTTAACAAACCCATTCCGATTAACATGAAACCGGAGAAATTTCGAATAACACTAGGTTACCTCAACAGGGATATGCACATCCCCAATAATAAGTATATCATATTTCTTCTTGACAGTAGGAAGAGGAAATTCAAAACCTCCAAATATAATCGATGGAATTTTTCCAATAGAATTGATACTATGAACTTGAGGTTGTTTCCTCAGAAAGTGTACCGTATGGTCATTACCATTAACATGAAAAGTGACATTGCCTTTGTTGCAATCAATAACAGCCCCTGCAGTATTAAGAAAAGGTCTTCCAAGAATAATAGACATACTATCGTCCTCGGGAATATCAAGAATAACAAAGTCCGTTAAAATAGTAACGTTTGCAACTACAACAGGCACATCCTCACAAATACCGACAGGTATAGCAGTTGATTTATCAGCCATTTGCAAAGATATTTCAGTAGGTGTCAACTTATTCAAATCAAGTCTACGATATAAAGATAGAGGCATAACACTAACACCGGCTCCAAGATCACATAAAGTAGTTTTAACATAGTTTCTTTTAATGGAGCATGGTATAGTAGGTACTCCTGGATCCCCAAGTTTCTTTGGTATTCCACCCTTAAAAGTATAATTACCAAGCATGGTGGAAATTTCTGCTTCAGGTATCTTTCTTTTATTTGTAATAATATCTTTCATGTACTTAGCATAAGGATTTGTTTTGAGTATATTAGTCAATCGCATACGCAAAAATATAGGTCTAATCATTTCAGCAAAGCGCTCAAAATCCTCATCATCCTTTTTCTTGGGTGGTTTGGGAGGAAAAGGCATGGGTTTATGAACCCAAGGTCCTCTTTCTTTACCATGTTTCCTAGCAACAAAGTCTTTCTTATCATAACATTGATTCTTTGATTGTGGGTTATCAAGATCAACAGCAGGTTCAATTTCTATATCATTACCATTACTAGGTTGAGCATTATTATGAACATTATCATTAACATTTTCATTAGGTTCATGTTCATTACCAGATTGAGTTTCATCATCAGAAATAGAAATATCATTTGGATTATTAGGTGGTTCAACAATAGGTTCACTAGAAGTTTGCATAGTTCTATCATTTTTCTTTTTCTTCCTTTTTGAAGAACTAGGTGCATCAATTTTATTTCTTTGAGAATCTTGCTCAATTCTCTTAGGGTGGCCTTCAGGATACAAAGGTTCCCAAGTCATTCTACCAGTTCTAGTAGCCACTTTAACATCATAACCATTTTTCTTACTATTCATCTCATTGAGCAATTCTTTTTGAGCTTTAAGTACTTGTTCTACTTGAGTGGTAACCATAGAAGCATGTTTGCTAACAAGTTTAAGTTCACCTCTAATATTAGCCATATAATCACCCAAGTATTTAATCATATCAGCATCTTGTTTTAATTGTCTACGAAAATAAGCATTGAAGTCTTCTTGCTTAAACATAAAATTATCAAACTCATCCAAGCATTGACTAGCAATTTTAGCAGGAGGGATTTCAGCTTTATCATATCTATAGAGAGAATTTACCTTTACTACCTGTGTCGGGTTATCGAGGTCTGGAGGTTCTTCAATAAATAAAGGATTAAGATCATATATTTCTTCATCAGGCAGTAAATTGAGACCATGTATTTCTTCAATAGGAGGTAAATTCTTAACATCTTCAGCTTTAATACCTTTTTCTTTCATAGATTTCTTTGCCTCTTGCATATCTTCAGGACTGAGAAATAGAACACCTCTCTTCTTCGAGGTTGGTTTAGGAATAGGATCATTAATTGGAGCAGGAGCTGGCTTAGGAGGTGGCTCAAGAGGTGCCCAATTATTTTCATTTGTCAACATATTATTCAATAAGATTTCAGCTTCATCCGGTGTTCTTTCCCTGAAAAGAGAACCAACACAACTATCTAGGTAATCTCTGGAAGCATCGATTAGTCCATTATAAAAGATATCAAGTATTTCATTTTTCTTAGGAGGATGATCAAGCAAAGCATTAAGTAACTTGAGAAGCCTCCCCCAAGCTTGTGGGAGACTCTCTTCTTTAATTTGCACAAAGTTGTATATTTCCTTTAAGGCAGCTTGTTTCTTATGAGCATGGAAATATTTAGCAGAGAAGTAGTAAATCATATCCTGGGGACTACGCACACAACCAGGATCAAGAGAATTAAACCATATCTTAGCATCACCCTTTAATGAGAACGGAAATATTTTAAGGATATAAAAGTAGCGAGATTTCTCATCATTAGTGAACAGGGTGGCTATATCATTTAATTTAGTAAGATGTGCTACAACAGTTTCAGATTGATAACCATGAAAAGGATCAGTTTCAACCAAAGTAATTATATCAGGATCAACAGAGAATTCATAATCCTTATCAGCCACACATATAGGTGAAGTAGCAAAAGTAGGGTCAGGTCTCATCCTAGCATTTGGAGATTGCTTATTCCATTTAGCTAATAACCCTTTGAGTTCATATCTATCTTTGCAGGCTAAAATAGCTAAAGAAACATCTTGATCAAATAAATAACCCTCAGGAATAACAAGTGTTTCTTCATCATCACTTTCATCTTCATAATCAGATTCAATATTTTCAATCTCTCTAGCCCTAGCAAGTCGTTCCTCTAGAAAATCACTAAGTGGCATAGTAATATCAGGCATAGAGGTAGTTTCATCATAAGTATCATGCATAGCAGAAGTAGCATCATCAATAACATGCGACATATCAGAACGAATAGCAGAAGCAGGTGTAGGTGTCGCAAGCTTACTCATAACAGAAGGTGAATCAAGTGCAGAGCTAGATGGCAGTTCCTTACCTCCCCTCGTAGTTGAGGGATAGATCTTAGTTTTTGGATCTCTCAAGTTCTTCATAGTGTCCAGCAGATATAAATCCCAAGTACCTCAAAGAATAGAGCTATGCTCCCCGGCAATGGCGCCAAAAATTAGTCTTGATAACCCACAAGTATAGGGGATCGCAACAGCTTTTGAGGGTAGAGTATCCAACCCAAATTTATTGATTCGATACAAGGGGAGCCAAAGAATATTCTCAAGTATTAGCAGTTGAGTTGTCAATTCAACCACACCTGGAAACTTAGTATCTGCAGCAAAGTGTTTAGTAGCAAAGTAATATGATAGTGATGGTAACGGTAACAAAAGAGTAATGAAAGCAAAGTAATGTTTTTGGTATTTTGTAGTGATTGTAATAATAGCAACGGGAAAGTAAATAAGCGTAAACCAGTATATGGAAAGCTCGTAGGCATTGGATCAATGATGGATAATTATGCCGGATGCGGTTCATCATGTAACAGTCATAACATAGGTGACACAGAACTAGCTCCAATTCGTCAATGTAATGTAGGCATGTATTCCGAATATAGTCATACGTGCTTATGGAAAAGAACTTGCATGACATCTTTTGTCCTACCCTCCCATGGCAGCGGGGTCCTAATGGAAACTAATGGATATTAAGGCCTCCTTTTAATAGAGAACCAGAACAAAGCATTAGCACATAGTGAATACATGAACTCCTCAAACTACGGTCATCACCGGTAAGTATCCCGATTATTGTCACTTCGGGGTTAACGGATCATAACACATAATAGGTGACTATAGACTTGCAAGATAGGATCAAGAACACTCATATATTGATGAAAACATAATAGGTTCAGATCTGAAATCATGGCACTCAGGCTCTAGTGACAAGCATTATGCATAGCAAAGTCATAGCAACATCAATCTCAGAACATAGTGGATACTAGGGATCAAACCCTAACAAAACTAACTCGATTACATGGTGAATCTCATCCAACCCATCACCGTCCAGGAAGCCTACGATGGAATTACTCATGCACGGCGGTGAGCATCATGAAATTGGTGATGGAGGATGGTTGATGATGACGACAGCGACGAATCCCCCTCTCCGGAGCCCCGAACAGACTCCAGATCAGCCCTCCCGAGAGGTTTTAGGGCTTGGAGGCGACTCCGTATCGTAAAACGCGATGATTTCTTCTCTCCTTTTTTTTCTCCTCAAAAGCAGTTATATAGAGTTGGAGTCGGGGGGTCTTCAGGGGGCCCACGAGGTAGGGGCGCGCCCTAGGGGGGGCGCCCCCCACCCTCGTGAGAAGGGTGTGGGCCCCCTGGTCTTCATCTTTGGCGAGGATTTTTTATTATTTATTGTAAGATATTCCGTGGAGTTTCAGGTCATTCCGAGAACTTTTGTTTTCTGCACATAAAACAACATCATGACAATTCTGCTGAAAACAGCGTCAGTCCGGGTTAGTTCCAGTCAAATCATACAAGTTAGAGTCCAAAACAAGGGCAAAAGTGTTTGGAAAAGTAGATACATTGGAGACCTATCAAGAAGGAGATGAACATCAAGATTTACCCAGGTTCGGGCCACCTTGCGGTGTAAGACCCTACTCCTGCTTTGTGGTGGATTGGCCTCGTGAGGAGGATGAGGATGAACTAGTACAGTGGGTGAGCTGCCTCAGGAGAGATCGATGGCCTAAGGGTCCGATCCCTCTCTAAGGTGGAGACTAGCCTATATTTATAGTGGTCTTGGTCCTCTTCCCTCATAACTCAGGCGGGAAGGGATTCTACAATGGCCAATTTGAAAGGGGCCAAGTTGTACATCTTATCCTGACGAAAGGTGGTCTTCTCTTGCAAAGCTTCTCGTCGTGACGCAGATGGGGCTCGGCGATGACATCCGTCATGTCGAGCACGTGGTCACGATCTTGTTGCACCGGAATGGAAACCTTTGGGGGACTCCTTGGGAACCCGCGTACGTCCTTGACTCCTTAGCACCGAAGAGGAAACTGTCCTCCTTTGCGCTCGCTGGTGCCCTCCTGGCCTTGGTCGTCATGGCCTACGTCATCGAGAGCCTTGTGAGGCTGGGTACCTACATAGAAATCTCCGCTCCCCGGGAGGTAGGCTTGGGGGGCTGCCCCTCGGGAGGTCTTGGCATCGTTCGCCTCGCGAGGCCGGAGGCCCTCACGAGGGTCTTGTCCTTGGTGTCTTGTAGCTGGGCCGTACCGGGCTGTCGATGAGTTCGCGTGCTGGGCCGCACACATGCAAGTCTAGGTACCCCCAGCCCTAGAACGCCGGCAGTAGCCCCATGGCCCAAGGTGCGCTCCGGTTGGCTTCGAGGTGAAGCCAAGGAGCGAAGGGCGAAGCGATGCGGGCCCTCATCACCTGCAGGCCAGGCTTGAAGCGTGGCGCACGACGGGACACAGGCGCCTCCACTTCCCCACATCGCCTCAGCAACTGCCCATGCTGACAAAAGATTGGCACGCGCTTCAAGGCCATCATTGCTCGCACACAAAGGGACACCGGTTGGCTTTCTTCGATCGCCTATAAGAAGGCACAAAGAGCGGAGCTCGAACAATCTCCGTCTTCCTACTCCTCCATTCCATACTTCCGTCATAGCAACCATGGCACCGACGAGAAGGTTTTCTACTGACGAGAAAGGGAAGGCATCACAGGAGGAGCCGTAGTTGCCCCCTCCGAAGAGAGGGCATGACCGCCCTCGCAAGATCACCGCGACGCGCGCGGTGGCCCGTCTCCAGCACGAGCATGCTCCGCTGGGGGTCCGCACGGGCTCTAGCAGTCACGGGAAGGGTCCTTCCCGTGGAGGCGGCCATGGAAGCCGTGGAGGTCGAGGTTGAGGAGGAAGGCATGCGGTGGCTGCTCGACCACCTTGCCCGCAGGCCCGCTCGGATGACATGACCAGTGAGTTCGTGGTGTGGATGGAGAGTCCGCCCCTGGATCCAGCTCCCGCGCTCCTTCGCCGAGGAGCTTCCGGACGGAGGACCTGTCGGGTTGTTTCTGCAGCCTGACGGTTGCTGCAATCGGTCCTCGTCGGCGAAGGTTGAGGTTACCTCCTCAGGCCTGGTGTACCTGACCCACGGGTGGCAGACGTTCTCTCGCGCTTGCGGCTTGCAGGGGAGGTGCGCCCTCCATTTCAAGTATGACGGGGCAGCAACGCTTTTTGTCAAGGTCTTCGGGGAGGACGGCGGGCACCTAGGGTGTTACCTAGAGGGCGAGAGCAGCGGCGGCGACCGCCTCTCCGACGGCGATGATCATCGCGACGGCGACGTCCTCGGTGGTGAACTTGCCCTTGGGACGGCCGCGACACCTCCAGCAATGGTGGCACTGTTGGGGAACGCAGTAATTTCAAAAAAAAAATCCTACGCACACGCAAGATCCATCTAGGTGATGCATAGCAATGAGAGGGGAGACTGTTGTCCACGTACCCTTGTATACCATAAGCGGAAGCGTTATGACAACACGGTTGATGTAGTCATACGTCTTCACGATCTGACCGGTCCTAGCACCGAAGGTACGACACCTCTGCGATCTGCACACGTTCAGCTTGGTGACGTCTCATGAACTCTAGATCCAGCTGAGGTCGAGGGAGAGTTTCGTCAGCACAAAGGCGTGATGACGGTGATGATGAAGTTACCGATGCAGGGCTTCGCCTAAGCTCTACAATGATATGACCGAGGTGGAAATCTGTCGAGGGGGGCACCACACACGGCTAAACAATCAACTTGTGTGTCTATGGGGTGCCCCCTCCCCCATATATAAAGGAGTGGAGGAGGGGAGGGCCAGCCCTCTCATGGCGCTCCCAAGGGGGGAGTCCTATTCCCGGTGGGAGTAGGATTCCCCCTTTCCTATTAGGAGTAGGAGAAGAAGGAAGGAGGAGAGAGGGAGAAGGAAAGGGGGGGCACCCCAATTCGAATTGGGCTTGGGGGGGCACTTTGGCTGCCTCCTCCTCTCTCCTACTAAGGCCCATTAAGGCCCAATGACTCCCCGAGGGGTTCCGGTAACTCCCCGGTACTCCGGTAAATGCCCAAACTCACCCGGAACCATTCCGATGTCCAAACATAGCCTTCCCATATATCGATCTTTATGTCTTGACCATTTCGAGACTCCTCGTCATGTCTGTGATCATGTCCGGGACTCCGAACTACCTTTGGTACATCAAATCACATAAACTCATAATATAGATCATCACCGAACGTTAAGCGTGCGAACCCTATGGGTTCGAGAACTATGTAGACATGACCGAGACTCACTTACGGTCAATAACCAATAGCGGAACCTAGATGCTCATATTGGTTCCTACATATTCTACGAAGATCTTTATCGGTCAAACCTCATAACAACATACGCTATTCCCTTTGTCATCGGTATGTTACTTGCCCGAGACTCGATCGTCGGTATCTCAATACCTAGTTCAATCTCGTTACTGGCAAGTCTCTTTACTCATTCCGTAATGCAACATCATGTAACTAACTCATTAGTCACATTGCTTGCAAGGCTTATAGTGATGTGCATTACCGAGAGGGCCCAGAGATACCTCTCCGATACATGGAGTGACAAATCCTAATCTTGATATATGCCAACTCAACAAAGACCATCGGAGACACCTGTAGAGCATCTTTATAGTCACCCAGTTACGTTGTGACATTTGATAGCACACTAAGTGTTCCTCCGGTAATCGGGAGTTGCATAATCTCATAGTCATATGAACATGTATAAGTTATGAAGAAAGCAATAGCAACAAATTAAACGATCATCGTGCTAAGATAACAGATGGGTGAAGTCAATCACATCATTCTCTAATGATGTGATCCCATTAATCAAATGACAACTCATGTCTATGGTTAGGAAACTTAACCATATTTGATTAACGAGCTAATCAAGTAGAGGCATACTAGTGACACTCAGTTTGTCTATGTATTCACACATGTACTAAGTTTCTGGTTAATACAATTCTAGTATGGTTAATAAACATTTATCATGATACAAGGAAATATAAATAAAAACTTTATTATTTCCTCTAGGGCATATTTCCTTCAGTCTCCCACTTGCACTAGAGTCAATAATCTAGATTACGCGGTAATGATTCTAGCACCCATGGAGTCTTGGTGCTGATCATGTTTTGCTCGTGAGAGAGGCTTAGTCAACAGGTCTCCAACATTCAGATCCGTGTGTATCTTGCAAATCTCTATGTCTCCCTCCTTGACTTGATCGCGGATGGAATTGAAGTGTCTCTTGATGTGGTTGGTTCTCTTATGAAATCTGGATTCCTTTGTCAAGGCATTTGCACCAGTATTGTCACAAAAGATTTTCATTGGACCTGATGCACTAGGTATGACACCTAGATCGGATATGAACTCCTTCATCCAAACTCCTTCATTTGCTACTTCTGAAGCAGCTATGTACTCCGCTTCACACGTAGATCCCGCCACGATGCTCTGCTTGGAACTGCACCAACTGACAACTCCAGCATTCAATAAAAATACGTATCCGGTTTGTGACTTAGAGTCATCCGGATCAGTGATAAAGCTTGCATCGACGTAACTGTTTACGACAAGCTCTTTGTCACCTCCATAAACGAGAACATATCCTTAGTCCTTTTCAGGTATTTTAGGATGTTCTTGACTACTATCTAGTGATCCACTCCTGGATTACTTTGGTACCTTCCTGCTAAACTAATAGCAAGGCACACATCACGTCTGGTACACAACATTGCATACATGATAGAACCTATGGCTTAAGCATAGGTGTCGGTGTCAAAACCGGCGGATCTCGGGTAGGGGGTCCCGAACTGTGCGTCTAGGCCGGATGGTAACATGAGGCAGGGGACACGAAGTTTTACCCAGGTTCGGGCCCTCTCGATGGAGGTAAAACCCTACGTCCTGCTTGATTAATATTGATGGTATGGGTATTACAAGAGTTGATCTACCACGAGATCAGAGAGGCTAAACCCTAGAAGCTAGCCTATGGTATGATTGTTGATGTGTATGTTGTCCTACGGACTAAAACCCTCCGGTTTATATAGACACCGGATAGGGTTAGGGTTACATAGAGTCAGTTACAATGGTAGGAGATCTGAACATCCGTATCACCAACTTGCCTTCCACGCCAAGGAAAGTCCCTTCCGGACACGGGACGGAGTCTTCAATCTTGCATCTTCATAGTCCAGGAGTCCGGCTTGAAGGTATCGTTCGGCTATCCGAACACCCCGTAATCCAGGACTCCCTCAGTAGCCCCTGAACCAGGCTTCAATGACGACGAGTCCGGCGCGCAAATTGTCTTCGGCATTGCAAGGCGGGTTCCTCCTCCAAATACTTCGTAGAAGATCTTGAACACAAAGATAGTGTCCGGCTCTGTAAAATAAGTTTCCACATATTGCCATAGAGAGAATAATAATATTAACACAAATCTAATCTGCTGACGTATTCCGTGGTGCGACACGCCACGACCAAGCCTTTATCCAAATCGTTTCATTATCCCACCTCAGCGCGTTATGCGAGGCGGTTTCCTTGGCACGTCTTGTCAAAGCAGAGATCGTGTCCCCTCATTTCAGGATTCTCATCAATACGGGCGTGGGTAACCCAACCGCGCCTTTGATTACGGCGCTTGGAGATAAGCAAGTTTTACCAGGCTGGTGGGGACACATAATCGCGTCCACCCATATAAGGGGATAAGGATCCACCTTTTTACCCACGCCTTCTTCCTCCTCTGCCTATCCATTCTTGCGCACTCGAGCTCCAGCGCCCAAGTCCGCACTACCACCTCAACCCTCTCCAGTCATGTCCGGAGCGGGAGGCAAGTGGATGGTCTCCTCCGTCACGGAGGGACACATCAAAAAACTGAGGAAGGCCGGATATCTGGCCAGCGACATCGCGCACCGGCTCCCCGAAAAGGGGCAGCTCATCCCCACTCCTAGGTCCCACGAGAGGGTGGTATTTCTCCCCCATTTCCTCCGCGGACTGGGCTTCCCTCTGCATCCATTTGTCCGAGGGCTCATGTTCTACTACGGCCTGGATTTCCACGATCTGGCCCCGAACTTCGTCCTCAACATCTCGATGTTTATCGTCGTGTGCGAGGCTTTCCTCCGCATCCGCCCCCATTTCGGCTTATGGCTAAAGACCCTCAACATCAAGCCGAAGGTGGTGCGCGGCAGCCAGGCGGAGTGCGGCGGCGCCATGGTTGGCAAGATGGCCAACGTCCTGTGGCTCGAGGGCTCCTTTGTGGAGACACTGAAGGGGTGGCAATCTGGGTGGTTTTACATCACCGAGCCGCGCGACGCCGAATGGTTCGCACCCCCTGAGTTCCGATCCGGCCCCCCACGCGGCTCACCTCCTGGAAGGAGATAGGCCTGTCTTGGGGTAAAAAAGGAGAGCTAACCAAACTCCAAACATGCATCCAAACCCTGGTGGACAAGAAGCTCAAGCTTGTTAACGTAGTCCAGGTTATGCTCGTCCGCCTGATCCTCCCGTGTCAACGACGGGCCTTCAACCTTTGGGAATTCGACCTGGTGCAGCATCAAACTCTTAACAGGCTCTTCGACACGACGTACGAAGATGCCTGGAGGGTGCTTTTCAAGGGCGCCGAGGCTCCCGCATCCGCTGCCGAGGATCGCGAATTCAGTACTCAGCATCACGCTCATGCTGTAAGCTGTTTTTCTCCTTTTACAGGGTATCAGTTTTTCATAGTTTGACTCTATGCGGGATCTGAGTTCCCTTATCTTGGATAGGATTGGGTGGTGACGCCCGAACAGATCAACTGTCCGGCTCCTCTGCCCGAAGGCCCAGCGGATGCTCGCTTGGCGAAGCTGCTGGTTCCGGCGCCCTATGTGGTGCCGGAGAAGAAGGCCACGAAAAGGGCCATAGGGACTCGAAAGAGTGCCTGACGCCAGGAGGTGTCGGATTCGTCATCCGACGATCCCGAAGCGCCTTCCTCTCGTGAAGACGAGGAGGAAGAAGAAGAGACCTCTCCCCCTCCAGCGGGAGGAGAGAAGAAAAGGAAGGCCCTCTCGGAGGAGGCCGGAGGGTCCAAGAAGGGGAAAACCCTTCCCCGGACTGCTCCACCGACGCCGCCGACGACGAAGAGGAGTGGCAGCCCAGGGCCAAGCCCCTGGCGAAATCGTAAGTGTCCGGATACTGGGGTAGTTTATAGTATTCATTTTTCGCACAGCTTTCCCTTATGTCGAATATGTTTATGCAGCCCACCCAAAGACCGGCTCGACGCATCATCGAACAGCTCACTGGACCCGTCGGAGGTGAACTCGCTTCCGACGGCTTCATCCCCCCGCCCTGCGGATGACACCGAAGTGTTGTCCCAACAGGTTCCAAGCCGGGAGGAGGTGGTCCCGGAGGCGCCGCAAGGCGACCTCCCGGACTCCAGGAGTAAAGGGGATGAAACCCCCCAGGGCTCCAAGTCCGGCTTAAGGCCGGACACAGCTCCGGAATCTTCAAGGGTTCCAGAGTCCGGCGGGCGACCTCCTTCCAAGAGGAGCAAGCCTACCATGCCGGTGACCTCCGTCCAACCGGAGGTGCCGGACAATATGTTGGAGGCGCTCCAAGGTGCCTCCATCGACGAGGGGCACTGCACTATCATGAGTGCGGTGATCCAGAAGGTTCAGTCCACCAAAAGCGGACTAACTGAAGCTTGTACAAGCCTTTTAACAGGCTTTGAGGTAAGTAAAGAATGTTCACATAATGTTACCGCATAGACAGTAGCCCCTGATGCTCTGTTGGGCGTTTGGGAAGAAAAGCCGAATAGAGGATCAAAGAATTCGCAGGAGTCTAACAAAAGGAGTCAATATGCGTATGCAGGCTTCTCTGCTAGCGTCCGCCGCACTGACTGCGGAAGTGGACGTGCTAAAGCAAAGTCTCGAGAAGTCTGAGCAAGAGCTCGGGCGTGCCAAGAAGCAGCTCGAGGAGAAGGAAGGTAAGAAATACCCTGTTTGAATATGTATATAAAAAAGGTGCAATTGCAAAAAATGACAGGATTGACATGGCTATTGCAGGGGCCACGTCTAAGGTGGCGACCCTTAAGCAAGCGCTGCTCGAGCCGAGAAGAGTGCGGCCGTGGAGCACACCGAGCGGGAGAGGTATGAGTCTGAGGTTGGCAAGGTGCGGCAAGAGCTCCAGGTTCTCATGAAGAAACATGAGAGTTTGGAGCTTGACTCAAAGACGCGAGCGTCTGAGCTCGTGGCAGCTATATAAAATGCCAAGTCTGCCAAGGCCGAGTCCCAGAAGACCCTCCAGGAGTTGGATGAGGTGAAGAAGATTGCGGCGGGTAAGGCATTCTTTATGCAAAGCAAACACATAAACTTGAGTTACCTGTTACTTACCCGAATCCGGAGCTCTCCAGGAGCGTTCGCAGATCTTCCCCGGAGTGTATCTGATGCCGCCGCATTCTATCAAGCCAAGGAGGGCAGCTCGACGGAGAAGGTGTTCTGGTCTCAGTACGCTGAGGCCGGACACCCCGTGCCCCTGAGCGACCAGCTGAAGCAACTGGTCGAGCTCCACAAGGCGGCCGAACAGGCCATGAAGGGCCTCCTAGTTCGGCTGTGGCCTGGAGAGGCTCTGCCTGGGAGCTATTTCGGGTTGGTGCGGCGGCTGGTGGAGGCCTGTCCGAGGCTTGAAGACATTAAGCGCTCTGTCTGCATTGAAGGTGCCCGTAGGGCCCTTGCCCGTGCTAAGGTGCACTGGGGCAAGCTGGATGTGGAGAAGCTTGTGAAGGACGGGCCACCGCCGGGGAAAGAGCATCGCAAGCTCGAGAATTATTATAAGGATGTTATGAAGGGTGCCCGCCTTGTTGCGGATGAATGTACCAAGGATGTATTTTTTGAGTAAAACCCGCTCGTGTTATCCTGTGCGCTGATAACTTGTTCATATGCGCTAAGCAATGCTGCTTGAATTTAAAATATTACCTTCTGTGCAGCTGTTTATCAATACTGAGAGATGGCGAGTCGTCGGCTTCTGCCCCCATGCCGCTAGTGCTGGGGTGTTCGGGGATAAACCTGGGCGCTCTTTTTCCCATATTTGGGTCCTTCGAGGGAGGCGCTCAGCCCAATGAACGAGGCAATCGGACTATAATGCGTGAACACTCTCACTTAGCCATAGAATTCTATAATTTTAAATTTCGGCGAAGCCCCTGGTATTCGGAAGACCGAGTTCGGGGCGCTATCCACGCCTTGGCCGGACAGAGCCGACTCCTCGCCCTAAGCGGCATAAGTCTTTAGGGACTCGAAAAAACCTCTCGAATAGCGACCAACTCTCGCTTCATCATGACAGTCAGTTTTAGCTTTCTCCACTGAGGTGCTCGGCCCAGCTCAACTGGGGCACAATCGCAGTGGTTCTCCTAGTGCTACCTTAGCCGATATAGCGAAACGTAAGGCACCAAAACATAGGAGCCGGGCAAACCCAACTATTGACCCAAGACATGATTCGGAGCCGATGCATATAATGCTATAAGTTCGGGGTGCTGCACTTATTAAAGTGTTCGGACTTCTCACACCATGTTGAGGGGTACTGAAGCCCCTGGCGTATTTTTGCCGTACCAAAGTGTACGGGTGCAACATGTCATTAAGGAACATATATATATATATAAAGGTAATGCAGAAAATAGACAAAAGCTATGCATTGTTCATTAAAATAGCTGCGATCAAAGCAGAACGATACAAGTGATGTAATAAACGAAAAGTTGGACTATTTAACATGTCTGCTTCAGGGGCAAGCTGCGGGATAGTATGTGAAACGGGTATACTGCTCGTGATAGAGACCACCTGGGATTTCCGTGATGCGGCATGGCTTGTCTGCTTCCTTGGTCCTTGCATCGTTTGTGCGGCAATTGAACTGCCGAACAAGCCTTCCGAAGAGTAGAGTCCTGGAAGTAAGAGAAAAGTGTAAAAAAAGTCGGCAGCCCCTGGTGCGGTTTAAGCCGTGTTTTGGGCGTGCCGTGATGGTGCCCCTCCCCCTATGCCCATGGTATTTCTAGGGCGTAGTTATGTACGTGAAGTACTGGTGTCGCCTTTTTGCGGGGGTTGGGGTTGGGGCCGCATTGCTACGCCTGCTCGGAACGTGCTAGGCGGTCTTGTTGTAGGTTACTCCGGGCGCGCTTGACTGTGTCCGGACGTTTAATGGCCGGACTAGAGAACTTCCTGGAGAGGCTGCTTTGTACTTCCGTTGCGAGGGCCGCCGTGTGCTCCTCCGTTCGGAGGGAGCGTTCGGTGTTTCCATTGACCGTAATTACTCCTCGAGGGCCTGGTATCTTGAGCTTAAGGTATGCGTAGTGCGGGACCGCATTGAACTTGGCAAATGCGGTTCGCCCGAGCAGTGCATGATAACCACCGCGGAACGGGACTATGTCGAAGATTAACTCCTCGCTTCGGAAATTATCCGGAGATCCGAAGACCACTTCAAGTGTGACTGAGCCTATGTAGCTGGCCTCTACACCTGGTATTACGCCTTTAAAGGTCGTTTTGGTGGGCTTAATCCTCGAGGGATCTATGCCCATTTTCCCCACTGTATTCTGGTAAAGCAGGTTCAGGCTACTGCCGCCGTCCATAAGGACTCTAGTGAGATGAAATCCGTCAATAATTGGGTCGAGAACCAATGCGGTGAATCCGCCATGACGGATGCTAGTGGGATGGTCTCTTCGATCAAAGGTGATCGGGCAGGAGGACCATGGGTTGAACTTTGGGGCGACTGGCTCTACCGCGTATACGTCCCTTAACGCGCGCTTCCGCTCCCTCTTGGGGACGTGGGTGGCGTATATCATGTTCACCGTCCGCACTTGTGGGGGAAAACCCTTCTGTCCATTGTTGTTCGGCGGTCGGGGCTCCTCGTCGTCATCGCTATGCGACCCCTTGTCTTCATTGTCGGCACCTAATCTGCCTGCCTGCTTGAACACCCAGCAGTCCCTGTTGGTGTGATTGGCCGGCTTTTCGGGGGTGCCATGTATTTGGCACAAGCGTTCGAGTATTCGGTCCAAGCTGGACGGGCCCCTGAGATTCCTTTTGAATGATTTTTTCCGCTGACCGGATTTAGAGCCTCTAATCCGGCATTAACTGCCGTATCCTTAGCATTGTCGCCGTTGATGCGGCGCTTCTGTTGGTTGCGACGCGACCTGCCACTAATGTCCCTGGTGTCCGAACGACCAGGGTTCTTGGTCATATTGTTGCTACGAGCAAGCCAGCTGTCTTCTCCCGCGCAAAAGCGTGTCATGAGTGCCGTGAGTGCTGCCATAGATTTCGGCTTCTCCTGTCCTAGGTGCCGGGCAAGCCACTCGTCACGGATATTATGCTTGAAGGCTGCTAAGGCCTCTGCGTTCGGACAGTCGAGTATTTGATTTTTCTTTGTTAGGAACCGTGTCCAGAATTGCCTGGCCGATTCGTCTGGCTGCTGAATTACGTGGCTTAGGTCGTCAGCGTCTGGGGGTCGCACATAGGTGCCCTGGAAATTGTCGAGGAATGCGGCTTCCAGGTCCTCCCAATAGCTGATTGACCCTGTTGGCAGGCTGTTAAGCCACTGCCGGGCTGGTCCTTTAAGCTTGAGTGGGAGGTATTTGATGGCGTGAAAATCATCGCCGCGGGCCATGTGGATATGAAGGAGATAATCCTCGATCCATATCGCGGGGTCTGTTCAGCCATCATATGATTCGATGTTTACGGGTTTGAAACCCTCGGGGATTTGATGATCCATTATTTCGTCTGTGAAGCACAACGGGTGTGCGGCGCCTCTGTACTGGGCGATATCATGACGTAGCTCCAATGAGCCTTGTCTACTGTGTTCGGCCTCGCTGAATTTGTGGCCGGCGTGACGGTTGTCGTCTCGAGCCGTGGGGTGCCTACGCGATCCGTAGATCGATCTTGTTTGCCTTGTCTTGTCCTCCAACATGTCTCGTAAGTCCGGTGCATATTCCCGTGCCTTGGTATGGGGTGCGGCTTGGGTGCAGGGCCATGAGGCCTCTCTGTCGCGGCCACGAGGTGGCCTGTCGGCCGCATCGAGTGCTTCCTCCTCTAATAGGGGTAGCAACCTGCGCTTCGGGTAGCACTTGGAGGGGCGTTCGGGTTTATGCTCTTCGGCCGCGAGGAATTCAGTCCATCTGTCGACTAGCCGATCTTGATCAGCTTTAAGTTGTTGCTGTTTTTTCTTGAGGCTTCTTGCCGTGGCCATAAGCCTGCGTTGAAAACGCTCTTGTTCGACGGGATCCTCTGGCACGACGAATTCGTCGTCGTCGAGGCTTGCCTCGTCTTCGGAGGGAGGCATATGATTATCGTCCTCGACCTCTCTGCCAGCCGCTCTCCCATGGGGGCTGGTTTCTCCATCCTCCTGTGCTAAATCTTGCTCGGGGGGATGTTCTTTGGCGCTTTCCGGGGTATTATTATCTCCCGTGCTGGAATCGCCGTTTTGGTGTTGGCGGGATTTTGAGCGGCGCCGCTGACGCCGGCGCTTTTGCTTTTTCTTGGAGGGGTCATCCTCCGCTGTTCCATCGCCCTCTTCCTCTTTTGGGGTGTCCACCATGTATATGTCATATGACGAGGTGGCTTTCCAGGGCCTAGTAGGTGCTGGTTCTTCATCATCTCCTTCATCGGCGTCCATACCGCCAATGTCTTCGGAGTCGAAGTCAAGCATGTCGATTAAGTTGTCGACAGTGGCTACAAAGTGGGTGGTGGGTGGGTTTTGAATTTCTTCATCGTTCGTACCCCAACCTTGCTGACCGTAGTCCGGCCAGGGCTCTCCCGACAAAGAGAGAGACTTTAGTGATTTCAGGATATCGCCGAAAGGCGAGTGCTGAAAGACGCCCACGGCCGTGAACTCCATGATCGGCGCCCAATCGGATTCGCTCGGCAGGGGCGCGGAGGGTTCGGAGTCCGAAGAAGAATCCGGCTTCATGGAGTCACGAGTCTTGCAGAGTATGGGGCTGGTGTTCGGCTCAACCGCCGTTGGGACCACAGCCCCCGAGGCGGCGTCCAACCACCCATCCTCGATCGGCGTGGTCGGCTCCGAACCAGGGGCCGGAGCCGATGCAGGTGCGTCCTCCAGGGCACTGTTCGGCGGCAGAGCTAGATCATGCTCATCGTGACAGTGCGGCGCGCTCGGCAGTGGTTCGAATCCGTCAAAGATCAAGTCCCCGCGGATGTCGGCCATGTAGTTTAAACTTCCGAATCTGACCTGACGGCCAGGGGCGTAGCTTTCGATCTGCTCTAGATGGCCAAGTGAATTGGCCCGCAGTGCAAAGCCGCCAAAGACGAAGATCTATCCGGGGAGGAAGGTCTCACCCTAGACTGCATCGCCATTGATGATCGTAGGAGCCATCGGGCCTGACGGCGACGGCACAGAGGAACTCTCAATGAAAGCACCAATGTCGGTGTCAAAACCGGCGGATCTCGGGTAGGGGGTCCCGAACTGTGCGTCTAGGCCGGATGGTAACATGAGGCAGGGGACACGAAGTTTTACCCAGGTTCGGGCCCTCTCGATGGAGGTAAAACCCTACGTCCTGCTTGATTAATATTGATGGATGGGTATTACAAGAGTTGATCTACCACGAGATGAGAGAGGCTAAACCCTAGAAGCTAGCCTATGGTATGATTGTTGATGTGTATGTTGTCCTACGGACTAAAACCCTTCGGTTTATATAGACACTGGATAGGGTTAGGGTTACATAGAGTCGGTTACAATGGTAGGAGATCTGAACATCCGTATCACCAAGCTTGCCTTCCACGCCAAGGAAAGTCCCTTCCGGACACGGGACGGAGTCTTCAATCTTGTATCTTCATAGTCCAGGAGTCGGGCTTGAAGGTATCGTTCGGCTATCCGAACACCCCCTAATCCAGGACTCCCTCAATAGGGAATGACTTTCATTTTCTCTCTATCTTCTGGAGTGGTCGGGCATTGAGTCTGACTCAACTTCACACCTTGTAACTCAGGTAATAACCCTTTCTTTGCTTGATCCATTTTGAACTTCTTCAAAACTTTATCAAGGTATGTGCTTTGTGAAAGTCCAATTAAGTGTCTTGATCTATCTCTATAGATTTTGATGCCTAATATATAAGCAGCTTCACCGAGGTATTTCATTGAAAAATTCTTATTCAAGTATCCTTTTATGCTATTCAGAAATTCATTCTAATTTCTGATCAACAATATGTCATCTACATATAATATCAAAAATGCTACAGAGCTCCCATTCACTTTCTTGTAAATACAGGCTTCTCCAAAAGTCTGTATAAAACCATATCCTTTGATCACACTATCAAATCGTATATTCCAACTCCGAGAGGCTTGCAGCAGTCCATAAATGGATCGCTGGAGCTTGCACACTTTGTTAGCACCTTTTGGATCGACAAAACCTTCTGGTTGCATCATGTACAACTCTTCTTTAAGATATCCATTAAGGAATGCAGTTTTGACATCCATTTCCAAATTTCATAATCATAAAATGCGGCAATTGCTAACATGATTCGGATGGACTTAAGCATCGCTACGGGTGAGAAGGTCTCATCATAGTCAACTCCTTGAACTTGTCGAAAAACTTTTGCAACAAGTCGAGCTTTGTAGACAGTAACACTACCATCAACGTCAGTCTTCTTCTTGAAGATCCATTTATTCTCTATGGCTTGCTGATCATGCAAATGTGATTGACATCCACCAAGATGCTCTTCACCTGACACTGTAGCCAGTCATGGTGCCTATCATGTTTTTGATGTAAGGCCACAAGAAGTTCTCGGTCATTGAGTACACGAGATCGCTCCCGAGGCCTTTGAGCAATGGTGCTTTCAGTGGATTCAGTGTTTGCATGATGAGGCACACGTATATTGCCAGCCAGAGGATAAGCAGGAGTTGCAGTATTGGGGACATGAGTGCCTTCTATTGCCTGCGTGAAGCTTTGGTGATCAACATTATGAAGATAAAGTGGCTCCTTGGCAGACTCAGGGTAGATGGCTTTAACAGACATATCAACCTCAGGAAAGAAGACAAGA
Organism: Triticum urartu; assembly: GCF_003073215.2. Classification (NCBI taxonomy): domain Eukaryota; kingdom Viridiplantae; phylum Streptophyta; class Magnoliopsida; order Poales; family Poaceae; genus Triticum; species Triticum urartu. The sequence goes on from NC_053022.1 coordinate 294,404,176, forward strand.
TGGTTGCGCGATGAAGACTGATAGTCGACAGATGAATGAAGTTTGATCAGGTGCATCACCCATGGAGCATAAAACTTCAAGCCAAATAGATCAATTCCAGATACATCAAGTTGCCCGATGAAGAAGTCTTGAGCATTGAAGCAAATTCCATTGAGAATATAGAACACCAAAGTCTTCATGGTGCCTTCAAGTTTGGCTGCAAGTGAATGTCCCTTTACTGGCCATAGAGTTCGCCTCACAATGTGGTAAATGGTACGGGGCAGATACTCGAGGTCCTCGACAAAGAATTCCTTGGGATATTCTACATCTTGTGGCAATGGCTTCATCATGATGAGCATATGACTCATGTTTGGCTCAGGCTTCTGAAATATACTCTCCAGAGCATTCTTGTGTAGCTGACAACCAGGTTCATAGAACTCGCCTAGAGTGGGCAGGGAAGTAAGCTCGATGATATCTTGAGCTTTGGCGTCATGATGCACATCGCCTGTCATCCACTCAAGGACCCAAGTCTTCGGATCCCTGTTGTAGCCACGAATGTGAAGAGTGGCATAGAACTACAGCAGAAGCTCTTCGTTCCAATGCTCTTTGTCAGTGACGAATTGCAGATGGCCAACATCTCTGAAACAGTTTAGACCTTCTTCCAAGCAGGGCAGTCCAGCAATGGCTTCACAATCCAGATGCATGTGATGAAAGATTCGCCCTTGATTGTACAATACACATGAGTAATAACTGCGCTGCTGATAGCTCCAGAAGCGATCAGATGAGATATTTGGCTTCAAGTAAGGGTTCTTGGCACTGTTAAAGAATGTGTTGTGTGCGCTGAAGCTATTTACACTGAACGAGCCTGGCGATGTTGCAGCACCGGGAAACCTTGGCAGTCTGGGCTTTGGCTTCTGGACCTGAGGCCTGTGCTCCACATGGTATTCATATTGTGGTCCAGGAGCAGTTGGAGGAACCAGAACAGGCCATCGGACAGTGAAAAGTTGGCCGCGATCAAATGCATGTTCAATAGTGTGAGGCCTTGGGGGTGGAACAGTAGCTTCAGCATTGATTGTGACTTCAGGTTGCACACAAGCTTCAGGAGCAACATTAGCTTCAGGCTCCACAATGTCTTCAGCCATGACAATGTCATTGGCTTCAGCAGTGTTGTTCATGGCCACCTCAATGTTTTCAACCTCCGCTTCAGTAGCAGGTGGGTCGGGCATAGACACGTTCTCCTCGAGAACAGCTTCTTGAGTGACAGGGGGTGTGGCAAATCTCTCTTTTTCTTCCCGTGGTTCTTGATTGTCATCAGCTGATGTAGCCGGAATGTCTTCAGCAGCTTTTGCTTCAGACTCAGGGACATTCGCAGTAGGCGTGGCTTCAGGAAACACTTCACGTGCGACTGAGCTTTATTGCACTTCTCCTTCTGGAATGCTCGATATGGTGACTGATTACCCACAAGTATAGGGGATCTATCGTAGTCCTTTCGATAAGTAAGAGTGTCGAACCCAACGAGGAGCAGAAGGATGATAAGCGGTTTTTAGCAAGGTATTCTCTACAAGCACTGAAATTATCGGTAACAGATAGTTTTGTGATAAGGTAATTGGTAATGAGTAGCAAGTAATAAAAGTAAATAAGGTGCAGCAAGATGGCCCAATCCTTTTTGTAGCAAAGGAGAAGCCTGGACAAACTCTTATATGAAGGAAAGAGCTCCCAAGGACACATGGGAATTATCGTCAAGCTAGTTTTCATCACGATCATATGATTCATGTTCGGTACTTTGATAATTTGATATGTGGGTCGACTGGTGCTTGGGTGCTGTCCTTACTTGGACAAGCATCCCACTTATGATTAACCCCTATTGCAAGCATCCGCAACTACAACAGAAGTATTAAGGTAAACCTAACCATAGCATGAAACATATGGACCCAAATCAGCCCCTTAAGAAGCAACGCATAAACTAGGGTTCAAGATTTTGTCACTCTAGCAACCCATCATCTACTTATTACTTCCCAATGCCTCCCTCTAGGCCCAAACAATGGTGAAGTGTCATGTAGTCGACGTTCACATGACACCACTAGAGGGATGACAACATACATCTCATCAAAATATCGAACGAATACCAAATTCACATGACTACTTATAGCAAGACTTCTCCCATGTCCTCAGGAACAAACGTAACTACTCACAAAGCATATTCATGTTCATAATCAGAGGGGTATTAATATGCATAATGGATCCGAACGTATGATCTTCCACCAAGTAAACCAACTAGCATCAACTACAAGGAGTAATCAACACTACTAGCAACCCACAGGTACCAATCTATGGTTTGGATAAAAAGATTGGATACAAGAGATGAACTAGGGTTTGAGATGAGATGGTGCTAGTGAAGATGTTGATGGAGATTGACCCCCTCCCGACGAGAGGGTCATTGGTGATGACGATGGTGATGATTTCCCCCTCCCGGAGGGAAGTTTCCCTGGCAGAACAGCTCCATCGGAGCCCTAGATTGGTTCTGCCAAGGTTCCGCCTCGTGGCGGCGGAGTCTCGTCCCGAAAGTTTGCTTATGATTTTTTCCTCGACGAAAGACTCCATATAGCAAAAGATGGGCATCGGAAGGCCACCAGGGGGCCCACGAGGCAGGGGGGCGCGCCACCCACCCTCGTGGCTGGTAGGTGGCCCCCCTTTGGTATTTCTTGCGCTCAGTATTTTTTATATATTCTGGAAATAACTTCCGTGAAGTTTCAGGACTTTTGGAGCTGTGCAGAATAGGTCTCTAATATTTGCTCCTTTTCCAGCCTAGAATTCCAGCTGCCGGCATTCTCCCTCTTTATGTAAACCTTGTAAAATATGAGAGAATAGGCATAAGTATTGTGACATAATGTGTAATAACAACCCATAATGCAATAAATATCGATATAAAAGCATGATGCAAAATGGATGTATCGATACCACTCCAACATATCTATAATTTTTTATTGTTGCATGTTATATTATATTCTGTTTTGGACATTATTGGGCTTTATTATACACTTTTATATTATTTTTGGAACTAACCTATTAACCGGAGGCCCAGCCCAGAATTGTTGTTTTTTGCCTATTTCAGAGTTTCACAGAAAAAGAATATCAAATAGAGTCCAAACGGAATGAAACCTTCGGGAACGTGATTTTTGGAACGAACGTGATCCAGAGGACTTGGACCCTACGTCAAGAAAGCAACCAGGAAGGCACGAGGTAGGGGGGCGCGCCTACCACCCCCACCCCCCAGGAGCGCCCTCCACCCTCGTGGGGTCCATGTTGCTCTACCGACATACTTCTTCCTCCTATATATACCTACGTACCCCCAAACTACCAGATACGGAGCCAAAAACCTAATTCCACCGCCGCAACCTTCTGTACCCGTGAGATCCCATCTTGGGGCCTTTTCCGGAGATCCGCCGGAGGGGGCATCGATCACGGAGGGCTTCTACATCAACACCATAGCATCTCCGATGATGTGTGAGTAGTTTACCTCAGACCTTTGGGTCCACAGTTATTAGCTAGATGGCTTCTTCTCTCTTTTTGGATCTCAATACAATGTTCTCCCCCTCTCTCATGGAGATCTATTCGACGTGATCTTCTTTTGTGGTGTGTTTGTTGAGAATGATGAATTGTGGGTTTATGATCAAGTTTATCTATGAACAATATTTGAATCTTCTCTGAATTCTTTTATGTATGATTGGTTATCTTTGCAAGTCTCTTCGAATTATCAGTTTGGTTTTGCCTACTAGATTGATCTTTCTTGCAAAGGGAGAAGTGCTTGGCTTTGGGTTCAATCTTGCAGCGTCCTTTCCCAGTGACAGTAGGGGTAGCAAGGCACGTATTGTATTATTTCCATCGAGGATAACAAGATGGGGTTTATATCATATTGCATGAGTTTATCCCTCTACATCATGTCATCTTACTTAAAGCGTTACTCTGTTCTTTTGAACTTAATACTCTAGATGCATGCTGGATAGCGGTCAATGTGTGGAGTAACAGCAGTAGATGCAGGCAGGAGTCGGTCTACTTGTCTTGGACGTGATGATTATATACATGATCATACCTAGATATTCTCATAACTATGCTCAATTATGTCAATTGCTCAACAATAATTTATTTACCCACCATAATACTTATGCTCTCGAGAGAAGCCACTAGTGAAACCTATGGCCCCTGGGTCTATTTTGCATCATATTAATCTCCCTTTAACAAGCTATTTCTTGCACCGTTTTCATTTCGCTTTATTTACTTTGCATCTTTATCATAAAAATACCAAAAATATTATCTTATCATCTCTATCATATCTCACTTTCGTAAGTGACCGCAAAGGGATTGACAACCCCTTTATTGCGTTGGTTGCGAGGATTTTATTTGTTTGTGTAGGTGCGAGGGACTAGTGCGTCGCCTCCTACTGGATTGATACCTTGGTTCTCAAAAACTGAGGGAAATACTTATGCTACTTTGCTGCATCACCCTTTCCTCTTCAAGGGAAAACCAACACAGTGCTCAAGAGGTAGCAAGAAGGACTTCTGGCGCCGTTTCCGGGGAGTCTATGCAAAAGTCAACATACCAAGTACCCATCACAAACCCTTATCTCCCGCATTACATTATTTGCCATTTGCCTCTCGTTTTCCTCTCCCCCACTTCACCCTTGCCGTTTTATTTGCCCTCTCTCTCCGTCCTCCTTCTCTTTCCCTATTTGCCTCTTTTTTCCCATTTCTCGTTTGCTTGTGTGTTGGATTGCTTGCCTATCACGATGGCTCAAGATAATACCAAATTGTTTGACTTTACTAATACCAACAACAATGATTTTATTAGCACTCTGATTGCTCCTCTTACCGATGGTGAATCTTGTGAAATTAATGATGCTTTGCTGAATCTTCTCATGAAAGATCCATTTTCCGGCCTTCCTAGTGAAGATGCCGCTACCCATCTAAACAACTTTGTTGATTTGTGTGATATGCAAAAGAATAAAGATGTGGATAATGATATTGTTAAACTAAAGCTATTCTCGTTTTCCCTTAGAGATCATGCTAAAGCTTGGTTTTCGTCTTTGCCTAAAAATAGTATTGATTCATGGAATAAGTGCAAAGATGCTTTTATCTCTAAGTATTTTCCTCCCGCTGAGATCATGTCTCTTAGAAATGATATTATGAATTTTAAGAAACTAGATCATGAACATGTTGCACAATCTTGGGAGAGGATGAAATTAATGATACGTAATTTCCCTACACATGGTTTAAATCTTTGGATGATTATACAAAACTTTTATGCTGGATTGAATTTTGCTTCTAGAAATCTTTTAGATTCGGCCGCGGGAGGCACTTTTATAGAAATCACTTTAGGAGAAGCTACTAAACTCCTAGATAATATTATGGTGAATTATTCTCAGTGGCACACTGAAAGATCTACTAATAAGAAAGTGCATGTGATAGAAGAAATTAATGTTTTGAGTGGAAAGATGGATGAACTCATGAAATTATTTGCTAATAAAAGTGTTTCATATGATCCTAATTATATGCCTTTGTCTACTTTGATTGAGAATAATAATGAATCTATGGATGTGAATTTTGTTGGTAGGAATAATTTTGGTAACAACGCGTATAGAGGAAACTTTAATCCTAGGCCGTATCCTAGTAATTCCTCTAATAATTATGGTAATTCCTACAACAATTCTTATGGAAATTTTAATAACATGCCCTCTAAATTTGAGACTAGTGTTAAGGAATTTTTGAATTCGCAAAAGAATTTCAATGCTTTACTTGAATAAAAATTGCTTAAAGTTGATGAATTGGCTAGGAACGTTGGTAGAATTTCTCTTCTTGTTGATTCTTTGGAACTTAGATCTATTACACCTAAGCATGATATCAATGAGTCTCTCAAAGCCATGAGAATTTCCATTGATGAGTGCAAAGAAAGAACCGCTAGGATGCGTGCTAAGAAAGATTGCTTTATAAAAGCGTGTTCTTCTAGTTTTCATGATAAGAAAGATGAAGATCTAAAAGTTATTGATGTATCCCCTATTAAATCTTTGTTTTGCAATATGAATATTGATAATGATGGTACTAAATATGATCCACCTTTACCTAGAAGGTGTTCCAAAAATTCGGAGTTTTTAGATCTTGATGCAAAAATTGGTAAAAGTGGGATTGAAGAGATCAAAACTTTAAATATCAATGAACCCACTATTTTGGATTTAAAGGAATTTAATTATGATAATTGCTATTTGATAGATTGTATTTCCTTGTTGCAATCCGTGCTAAATTCTCCACATGCCTATAGTCAAAATAAAGCCTTTACCAAACATATCGTTGATGCTTTGATGCAATCTTATGAAGAAAAAGTTGAGTTGGAAGTTTCTATACCTAGAAAAATTTATGATGAGTGGGAACCTACTATTAAAATTAAAATGGAATATCATGAATGCTATGCTTTGTGTGATTTGGGTGCTAGTGTTTCCACGATTCCAAAGACTTTGTGTGATTTACTAGGTTTCCGTGATTTTGATGACTGCTCTTTAAATTGCACCTTGCGGATTCCACCATTAAGAAACCTATGGAAAGAATTAATGATGTTCTTATTGTTTCAAATAGTAATTATGTGCCCGTAGATTTTATTGTTCTTGATATAGATTGCAATCCTTCATGTCCTATTATTCTTGGTAGACCTTTCCTTAGAATGATTGGTGCAATTATTGATATGAAGGAAGGGAATATTAGATTCCAATTTCCATTAAGGAAAGGCATGGAACACTTCCCTAGAAATAAAATTAAATTACCTTATTAATATATCATGAGAGCCACTTATGGATTGCCTACCAAAGATGGCAATACCTAGATCTATCTTCGCTTTTATGCCTAGCTAGGGGCGTTAAACGATAGCGCTTGTTGGGAGGCAACCCAATTTTATTTTTATTCCTTGATTTTTGCTCCTGTTTAGTAATAAATAATTTATCTAGCCTTTTTTTTGGTTGTGTTTTTGTGTTTAATTAGTGTATGTGCCAAGTAGAACCGTTGGGAAGACTTGGGGAAAGTCTTTTTGATCTTGCTGTAAAAAACAGAAACTTTAGCGCTCACGAGAATTGCTGCCATTTTTCTTTGGAAAGTGCTATTTAGTTAATTATTTTTGCAAATGATTAATAGATAAATTCCTCACGTCCAGAAATTTATTTTAGAATTTTTGGGGTTCCAAAAGTTTGCGTTAGCTACAGATTACTACAGACTATTCTGTTTTTGACAGATTCTGTTTTTCATGTGTTGTTTGCTTATTTTGATGAATCTATGGCTAGTAAAATAGTTTATAAACCATAGAGAAGTTGTAATGAAGTAGGTTTAACACCAATATAAATAAAGAATGAGTTCATTACAGTACCTTGGAGTGGTGTTTTGTTTTCTTTCGCTAACGGAGCTCACGAGATTTTCTATTTTGAGTTTTGTGTTGTGAAGTTTTCAAGTTTTGGGTTAAGTTTTGATGGATTATGGAACAAGGAGTGGCAAGAGCCTAAGCTTGGGGATGCCCATGGCTCCCCAAGGTAAAATTAAAGGACACCAAAAATCCTAAGCTTGGGGATTCCCGGAAGGCATCCCATCTTTCGTCTTCGTCTATCGGTAGCTTTACTTGGAGCTATATTTTTATTCATCACATGATATGTGTTTTGATTGGAGCGTCTTGTATTATTTGAGTATTTATTTGTTAGTTTGCCACAATCATCTTTGCTGTACACACCTTTTGAGAGAAACACACATGATTCGAAAATTATTAGAATACAATATGTGCCTTCACTTATATCTTTTGAGCTATATAGTTTTTGCTCTAGTGCTTCACTTATATCTTTTAGAGCACGGTGGTGGATTTGTTTTATAGAAACAATTGTTCTCTCATGCTTCACTTAGATTATTTTGAGATTCCTACAAAACAGCGTGGTAATTTGTTTTAATTATGATAGGCATTCTAGATTAGTAAAAAAAATCTTACGAGTGTGTTGAATACTATGAGAAGTTTGATACTTGATAATTGTTTTGAGATATGGAGATGGTGATATTAGAGTCATGCTAGTTGAGTAGTTGTGAATTTGAGGAATACTTGTGTTGAAGTTTGTGATTCCCATAGCATGCACGTATGGTGAACCATTATGTGATGAAGTCGGAGCATGATTTATTTATTGATTGTCTTCCTTATGAGTGGCGGTCGGGGATGAGCGATGGTCTTTTCCTACCAATCTATTCCCCTAGGAGCATGCGCGCAATACTTTGTTTCGATAACTAATAGATTTTTGCAATAAGTATGTGAGTTCTTTATGAGTAATGTTGAGTCCATGGACTATACACACTCTCACCTTTCCACCATTTCTAGCCTCTCTAATACTGCGCACTTTTCGCCGGTATCATACACCCACCATATACCTTCCTCAAAACAGCCACCATACCTACCTATCATGGCATTTCCATAGCCATTCCGAGATATATTGCCATGCAACTTTCCACCATTCTTTTTACTATGACACGCTCCATCATTGTCATATTGCTTTGCATGATCATGTAGTTGGCATTGTATTTGTGGCAAAGCCACCATTCATAATTCTTCCATACATGTCACTCTTGATTCATTGCATATCCCGGTACACCGCCGGAGGCATTCACATAGAGTCATATTTTGTTCTAAATATTGAGTTGTAATTGTTGAGTTGTAAGTAAATAAAAGTGTGATGATCATCATTTTTAGAGCATTGTCCCAAGTGAGGAAAGGATGATGGAGACTATGATTCCCCCAGAAGCCGGGATGAGACTCCGGACTAAAAAAAGAGGCCATAAAAAAGAGAAAAGGCCCAAATAAAAAAACAAGAGAAAAAGAGAGAAGGGACAATGTTACTATCCTTTTACCACACTTGTGCTTCAAAGTAGCACCATGATCTTCATGATAGAAAGTCTCCTATGATATCACTTTCATATACTAGTGGGAATTTTTCATTATAGAACTTGGCTTGTATATTCCAATGATGGGCTTCCTCAAAATGCCCTAGGTCTTCATGAGCAAGCGAGTTGGATGCACACCCACTTAGTTTCTTTTGTTGAGCTTTCATATACTTATAGCTCTAGTGCATCCGTTGCATGGCAATCCCTACTCACTCACATTGATATCTATTAATGGGCATCTCCATAGCCCGTTGATACGCCTAGTTAATGTGAGACTATCTTCTCCTTTTTTGTCTTCTCCACAACCACCATTCTATTCCACATATAGTGCTATGTCCATGGCTCACCCTCATGTATTGCGTGAAGATTGAAAAAGTTTGAGAACACCAAAAGTATGAAACAATTGCTTGGCTTGTCATCGGGGTTGTGCATGATTTAAATACTTTGTGTGGTGAAGATAGAGCATAGCCAGACTATATGATTTTGTAGGGATAACTCTCTTTGGCCATGTTATTTTGACAAGACATAATTGCTTAGTTAGTATGCTTGAAGTATTATTATTTTTATGCCAATATTAAACTTTTGTCTTGAATCTTTTGGATCTGAATATTCATACCACAATTAAGAGAATTACATTGAAATTATGCCAAGTATCATTCCACATAAAAAATTCTGTTTTTATCATTTACCTACTCGAGGACGAGCAGGAATTAAGCTTGGGGATGCTTGATACGTCTCCAACGTATCTATAATTTTTGATTGTTCCATGCTATATTATATTCTATTTTGGACATTATTGGGCTTTATTGTTCACTTTTATATTATTTTTGGGACTAACCTATTAACCGGAGGCCCAACCCAGAATTGTTGGTTTTTGCCTATTTCAGAGTTTCGCATAAAAAGAATATCAAACGGAATGAAACCTTTGGGAATGTGATTTTTAGAACGAACGTGATCCAGAGGACTTGGAACCTACGTCAAGAAAGCAACCAGGAAGGCACGAGGTAGGGGGCGCGCCTACCCTCCCCCTCAAGCGCGCCCTCCACCCTCGTGGGGCACATGTTGCTCTACCGACGTACTTCTTCCTCCTATATATACCTACGTACCCCCAAACTACCAGATACGGAGCCAAAAACCTAATTCCACCACTGCAACCTTCTGTACCCGTGAGATCCCATCTTGGGGCCTTTTCCGGAGCTCCGCCGGAGGGGGCATCGATCATGGAGGGCTTCTACATCAACACCATAACCTCTTCAATGATGTGTGAGTAGTTTACCTCAGACCTGCGGGTCCATAGTTATTAGCTAGATGGCTTCGTATCTCTTTTTGGATCTCAATACAATGTTCTCCCCCTCTCTCATGGAGATCTATTCGATGTAATCTTATTTTGTGGTGTGTTTGTTGAGACCGATGAATTGTGGGTTTATGATCAAGTTTATCTATGAACAATATTTGAATCTTCTCTGAATTCTTTTATGTATGATTGATTATCTTTGCAAGTCTCTTCGAATTATCAGTTTGGTTTGGCCTACTAGATTGATCTTTCTTGCAATGGGAGAAGTGCTTAGCTTTGGGTTCAATCTTACGGTGTCCTTTCCCAATGACAGTAGGGGCAGCAAGGCACGTATTGTATTGTTGCCATCGAGGATAACAAGATGGGGTTTATATCATATTGCATGAGTTTATCCCTCTACATCATGTCATCTTACTTAAAGCATTACTCTGTTCTTTTGAACTTAATACTCTAGATGCATGCTGGATAGCGGTCGATGTGTGGAGTAATAGTAGTAGATGCAGGCAGGAGCCGGTCTACTTCTTGGACATGATGCCTATATACATGATCATACCTAGATATTCTCATAACTATGCTCAATTCTGTCAATTGCTCAGCAGTAATTTGTTTACCCACCGTAATACTTATGCTTTTGAGAGAAGCCACTAGTGAAACCTATGGCCCCCGGGTCTATTTTCCATCATATTAATCTCCCTTTAACAAGCTATTTCTTGCACCATTTTTATTTCGCTTTATTTACTTTGCATCTTTATCATAAAAATACCAAAAATATTATCTTATCATATCTATCATATCTCACTTTCGTAAGTGACCGTGAAGGGATTGACAACCCCTTTATTGCGTTGGTTGCGAGGATTTTATTTGTTTGTGTAGGTGCGAGGGACTCGTGCGTGGCCTCCTACTGGATTGATACCTTGGTTCTCAAAAACTGAGGGAAATTCTTACGCTACTTTGTTGCATCACCCTTTCCTCTTCAAGGGAAAACCAACGCAATGCTCAAGAGGTAGCACGTATCAACTCCCCCAAGATTAGACCTCGCTTGTCCTCAAGCGAAAGCCGAAATCGAAAAATATGTCCACATGTTTAGAGATAGAGGTGTCGATAAAAATAAAATACGGACATGAGGGCATCATGATCATTCTTAGAAGAGCAACATATATATATTTTGTCATATGATCTCTTATGCTAAAGTAACAATTCAATCACAATTTCAAGTATGAATCATAAACTTCATTGAGAACCAACAAACTCTAATCTCAGTCATTGAGGCAATTGCAATTTATTATAACATAGGAAAGAGTCAATATAAGAGCTTTTCAGCAAGTCCACATACTCAACCATCTTTTAGTCTTTCACAATTGCTAACACTCACGTGATATTTATGGGTATGAAGTTTTAATCGTACATAGAGAAATATAGGGGCTTATAGTTTTGCCTCCCAACGTTTTACCTCAAGGGTAATGTCAACAATAATAGTTCATGAAGACTCACATCCAATCAGCTATATATATCAGGATCATTCCAACACATTGTGCTTGCCAAAGGATAAAATGTAAAAAGGAAAGGTGAAGATCACCATGACTCTTATGTAAGGTAGAAGATAAAAGTAAAAGATATGCCCTTCGCAGAGGGAAGCAGAGGTTGTCATGCGCTTTTGTGGTTGGATGCACGAAATCTTAATGCAAAAGAATGTCACTTTAAATTGCCACTTGTGATATGGACCTTTATTATGCAGTCCGTTGCTTTTATTTCTTCCATATGACAAGATCGTATAAAGCTTATTTTCTCCACACTAATAAGTCATACATATTTAGAGAGCAATTTTTATTGCTTGCACCGATGACAACTTACTTGAAGGATCTTACTCAATCCATAGGTAGATATGGTGGACTCTCATGGTAAAACTGGGTTTAGGGATATTTGGAAGCACAAGTAGTATCTCTAATTGGTGCGAAGAAATTGGCTAGCATGAGAGGGAAAGGCAAGCTCAACATGTTGGATGATCCATGCCAATATAATTTATCTCAGATGTAAGAAAACATAACCCATTACGCTGTCTTCCTTGTCCAACGTTAACTCTTCGCATGTCATACTTTAATGAGTGCTCACAATCATAAAAGATGTCTAAGATAGTATATTTATATGTGAACCTCTCTTTCTTTATTACTTCCTATTCATTACAATGATGACCAAAACTATGTTTGTCAACTCTCAACAACTTTTATTCATCATACTCTTTATATGTGAGCTCATTACTTTCCTTAAGATCCATATGATCTCTTTGTTTCTTTTTATTTCTTCTCTTTTATTTTATTTAATTCCCTCAAGATCATAGCAAAATAATCAAGCCCTTGACTCAACACTAATCTTTATTATATAGCTCACGGACTCGATTACATAGAGGGACCATAAAGCAAAACTCACAACTAGATCATACTAAAGCTTTATTCTACTAGATAAAGATATTATCAAAAGGATCAAACTAAGAAAAACGGTAAAGATAAAAGTTGTGATGGTGATACGATACCGGGGCACTCCCCCAAGCTTGGCAGTTGCCAAGGGGAGTGCCCATACTCATGTGTTTATATCTCCTTCTTTGTCGGTGAAGAGGGTATTGTTGATGATGGATAATCGCACATCGAGCGTAGGAGGTCTTCCAACTTGCGGATAATGCCCTTGAGTGCGATGATATGCTCCTTCAACAAAATATTTTCACGTGTGAGATACTTGTTTTGTATACAAGCTAACTCAATCATCTTGAAAGCTTCGATCTCAGTTGGGGTAAGAAGATTGTGATCAAGTTGACGGATGTCTTCTGCTGCCGGAACTTGGTCCTCCGTGGCCTTCTTGATCCCTTCATCCTTGTTGATCTCCATAGGTTCTTCCCTCTTCAGTTCTATCTTCATTAGCCAAGCATCGTTGTCACCATTGTTGGAGGAGCGGGACGACATGATGCCTGGCCTTGACAACCCTGACAGAAGACAGCTCGAAACAAGAACAGAGGATATTTGCGTGGTACGGTGGTCAAAACCTTCGGGAGAGTATATAATGAATTTTTACCAACCAAAAGGAGTATCATGCAAGAAAATGGAGTCCAGAGAGCACACGAGGTGCCCACGAGGCAGGGGCGCGCCCAGGGGGGTAGGGCGCGCCTCCCACCCTCGTGTACTTCCTAGACTGCTTCTTATCTTCCTATTTTTCTAAATATTCCAAAATGAAGAAATATTGCCATTAGAACTGTTTTGGAGTTGGTTTACTTACCGTACCACGTACCTATTCCTTTTTGGAGTCTAAAACGTTCCGGAAAGTGTCCTTATGTATTCCTCCGGGGTTACGATTTCAATAATATTAGTTTCAACATTTATAGGATTACCTGATATATAATGTTTAATTCTTTGACCGTTCACCACCTTTGGATTTGTGCCTTCGAAGTTGTTGATTTTTATGGCACCGGAACGATAGAACTCCTCGATAACGTAAGGACCTTCCCATTTAGAGAGAAGTTTTCCTGCAAAAAATCTTAAACGAGAGTTGTATAACAATACATAATCACCTACATTAAACTCACATTTTTGTATCCTTTTGTCATGTCATCTTTTAACTTTTTCTTTAAATAGCTTGGCATTTTCATAAGGCTGGGTTCTCCATTCATCAAGTGAGCTAATGTCAAATAACCTCTTCTCACCGGCAAGTTTGAAATCATAATTGAGCTCTTTAATGGCCCAATATGCCTTATGTTCTAATTCAAGAGGTAAGTGATATGCTTTACCATAAACCATTTTATGCGGAGACATACCCATAGGATTTTTATATGCAGTTCTATAGGCCCATAATGCATCATCAAGTTTCTTGGACCAATTCTTTCTAGATCAATTAACAGTCTTTTACAAAATTAATTTGAGCTCTCTATTACTCAATTCTACATGACCACTAGACTGTGGGTGATATGGAGATGCAATTCTATGATTAACGTCATACTTAGCAATCATTTTACGAGAGGCACCATGAATAAAATGTGAACCACCATCAATCATTAGATATCTAGGGACTCCAAACCTCAGAAAAATAAGTTCGTTAAGCATCTTAATAGAGGTGTTATGATCAGCACTACTAGTTGGAATAGCTTCTACCCACTTAATAACATAATCAACAGCGACTAAAATATGTGTATACCCGTTAGAGGAAGGAAAAGGTCCCATATAATCAAAGCCCAAAATATCAAATGGTTCAATAACAAGTGAATAATTCATAGGCATTTCTTGACATCTACTAATATTACCAATTCTTTGACATTCGTCACAAGACAAGACAAACTTACGGGCATCCTTGAAGAGAGTAGGCCAATAAAAACCGGATTGCAATACCTTATGTGCAGTTCTATCTCCAGCATGGTGTCCTCCATAAGCCTCGGAGTGACACTTGCGTAGGATCTGTTCCTGTTCATGCTCAGGTACACAACGTCTAATAATACCATCTACTCCTTCTTTATAAAGATGTGGGTCATCCCAAAAGTAATGTCTCAAATCATAGAAGAACTTTTTCTTTTGCTGGTATGTGAAACTAGGTGGTATAAATTTAGCAACAATATAATTAGCATAATCAACATACCATGGAGCAGTTCGAGAAGCATTTATGCCATTTAATTGTTCATCGGGAAAGCTATCATCAATAGGCAGTGGGTCATCAAGAACATTTTCTAACCTTGACAGGTTGTCTGCAACGGGGTTCTCAACTCCCTTTCTATCAATGATATGCAAATCAAATTCTTGTAGCGGAAGAACCCATCTAATAAGTCTAGGTTTAGCATCTTTCTTTTCCATAAGGTATTTAATAGCAGCATGATCAGTGTGAATAGTTACTTTAGAATCAACAATATAAGGTCTAAACTTATCACAAGCAAATACAACTGCTAAAAATTCTTTTTCAGTAGTAGCATAATTTCTCTGGGCATCGTCTAGAGTTTTACTAGCATATTGAATAACATTTAATTTCTTATCAACTCTTTGCCCTAGAACAACACCTATAGCATAATCACTAGCATCACACATAATTTCAAAGGGTAAATTCCAATCAGGTGGCTGAACAATAGGTGCAGAAATCAATGCTTTCTTAAGTATTTCAAATGCTTCTACACAATCATCATCAAAGACAAAACGAATATCTTTTGTAATAGATTAGTCAGAGGCCGATAAATTTTTGATAAGTCCTTAATGAACCTCCTATAAAAATCGGCGTGACCGAGGAAGCTTCTTATACCTTTAATGTCCTTGGGACATGGCATCTTTTCAATAGCATCAACTTTAGCTTTATCAACTTCAATGCCTCTTTCAGAAATTTTATGCCCCAAGACAATACCTTCATTAACCATAAAGTGGCATTTCTCCCAATTCAGAACACGATTAGTTTCTTCACATCTCTGCAAAACTCGATCAAGGTTGCTCAAGCAGTCATCAAAAGAGGATCCATAAACGGAGAAATCATCCATGAATACCTCACAAATCTTTTCACAAAAGTCAGAAAATATAGCCATCATGTATCTTTGAAAGGTAGCAGGTGCATTACATAAACCAAAAGGCATACGTCTATAAGAAAAAGTACCGAAAGGGCAAGTAAAAGTGATATTTGCTTGATCATCAGCTGACACGGGTATTTGAGAGAAACCATAGTAACCATCTAGAAAGCAAAAACATGACACCAAATCAGTGTTGAAGATAAACCAAATGCAAAGACTATGCAAATGTGACGCTAATAAAAACACTTCAAACAAGAGTTTGGTGGTGGCGTTGCCCACCGTATAGGAAGTATTAGACCAAGACACGACGCACAATTATCATGGCACTCTGAAGTCAAATTCCACATTAATGTATTCACACATAGAGGGTATGTCTTCATTGATTGAAGATATACGTTACTTCGTGTGTTGCACATCTAAGTCATCAACACGCATAAGCGTTAGGATGTGTGTCCAATCAAAGGAAATTTGAGGATTCTAAGATATTTAGCTCACACTGCAACTTGCAAAACCTTTTCTCGTCCAAGGGCTTTGTGAAGATATCTGTGAATTGCTCTTCCGTGTTGACGTGAATGATATCGATATCTTCCTTCATGACATGATCTTTGAGAAAGTGATGACGGATCTGAATGTGCTTTGTCTTCGAATGCTGAACTAGGTTGTTGGCAATTTTGATGGCGCTTTCGTTGTCGCAGTAGAGTGGCACTTGCTTCAGATGGATGCCATATTCCTTGAGAGTTTGCTTCATCCATAGAAGCTGAGCACAGCAAGATCCAGCAGCAATGTATTCAGATTCAGCAGTAGAGAGAAACACACGGTTCTGCTTCTTTGAAGACCAACAAACAAGAGATCGTCTAAGAAAGTGACATGTGCCTGATCTAGACTTGTGATCAACCTTGTCACCAGCATAATCAGCATCTGAGAATCCAACTAGATCAAACTCTGCACCCTCTGGATACCATAATCCTAGTGTTGGGGTGTAAGCCAAATATCGAAGAATTTGCTTCACAGCTAAGTGATGTGATTCCCTTGGTGTCGCTTGGAATCGGGCACACATGCAAATGCTAAGCATGATATCTGGCCTAGATGCACATAAATAGAGTAAAGAACCAATCATGGAGCGGTATACCTTTTGGTCGAACTCTTTACCATTGTCGTCGGGGCCCAGATGACTTTTGGTTGGCATTGGCATCGTGTATCCCTTGCAGTCTTGCATTCCAAACTTCTTCAGGCAATCTTTGAGGTATTTTTCTTGAGATATGAAGATGATGTTGCTTTACTGACGGATTTGAAGACCAAGGAAGAACTTTAGCTCACCCATCATGGACATCTGATACTGCTCTTGCATCATGTGCCCAAACTCATCACTGTATCTTTTTTCAGTGAAACCGAAGATAATGTCATCCACATAAATCTGGCACACAAACAGTTCACCATCGTATGTCTTCGTGAAGAGAGTGGGATCCAGGGAACCAGGTTTGAAGCATTTGCTCTTCAGGAAGTCTTTGAGTGTGTCATACCAAGCACGAGGGGCTTGTTTGAGGCCATACAGTCCCTTGTTGAGCTTGTATACCATATCAGGATGTTTTGGATCTTCAAAGCCAGGTGGTCGTGCAAAATACACTTCTTCTTCAATCTTGCCATTGAGAAAGGCACTCTTCACATCCATTTGGTACAGGAGGATATTGTGATGGTTGGCATAGGCTAGCAGTTTGTGATGGCTTCAAGCCTAGCCACCGGAGCAAATGTTTCATCGAAGTCAATCCCTTCAACTTGAGTGTATCCTTGAGCAACGAGACAAGCCTTGTTTCTGACAACTTGACCATGCTCATCTTTTTTGTTGCGATAGATCCATTTTGTGCCTATGATATTGTGCTTGCGAGGATCAGGACACTTGAGCAGTTCCCATACATTGTTCAGCTCAAACTGTTGAAGCTCTTCTTGCATAGCTTGAATCCATTAAGGTTCCATGAAGGCATCGGTAACTTTCTTGGGTTCAAATATAGAGACAAATGCAAAGTGCCCACAAAAATTTGCTAGTTGTGTTGTTCTTCAACGAGTGAGGGGACCAGGTGCATTGATGCTATAAATTATCTTCTCAATCTGTACTTCATTTGCAACATGAGGATGAACTGGACGAAGATTTTGCCCTTGCTGATCATTGTCTTCATCTTCAGCATTGGCTTCAGGCTGAGCAGAGTCTTCAGGTTGACTTGGCGCAGAAATGATGAGTTCTTCTTCAGCATGTGCCTCTGAAGGTATGATTTCTCTAGTACCCATAAGCTTGATGGATTCACTTGGTGAGACTTCATCTAGCACATTTGGCAAGTGCTCTCTTTGCGAGCTGTTAGTTTCATCGAACCGCACATCCATAGTTTCAACCACTTTATAGTGAAAGAGGTTGAAGACTCTGTAGGAGTGCGAATCCTTTCCGTAACCAAGCATAAAACCTTCATGTGCTTTCGGTGCAAATTTTGAAGTGTGATGCGGATCCTTGATCCAGCACCTAGCACCAAATACTCTGAAGTAGCTTACGTTTGGCTTCTTACCAGTTAGAAGCTCATAGGATGTCTTCTTTAGAAGCTTGTGAAGATAAACACGGTTGATGATGTGGCATGCAGTATCAATGGCTTCAAGTCAGAACTTCCTTGGAGTCTTGTACTCATCGAGCATCATTCGAGCCATCTCAATGAGTTTCTGTTCTTGCGCTCCACGATGCCATTCTGCTGAGGTGTGTATGGAGCTGAGAACTCATGAGTGATGCCCAATGTATCAAGATAAGTGTAGAGGCCTGTGTTCTTGAACTCTGTGCCATTATCACTTCTGATGTGCTTGATCTTGATGCCATAGTTCGTCATGGCTCGATTGGCAAATCGTCTGAAGACATCCTGCACTTCATTCTTGTAAAGGATTATATGCACCCATGTGTATCTTGAATAATCATCAACAATGACGAAGCCATAGAGGCAAGCAGTGGTAGTGAGAGTAGAGTAGTGAGTAGGGCCAAATAAGTCCATGTGAAGCAGCTCAAAGGGTTGAGAAGTAGTCATGATTGTCTTCGAGGAATGTTTGGCCCTTGTCATCTTTCCAGCTTCACAGGCACCACATAGATGATCCTTCTTGAACTTGACGCCCTCAATGCCTACGACATGTTTCTTCTTTGCGAGTGTGTACAAGTTCCTCATGCCAGCATGCCCTAGCCTCCAATGCCAGAGCCAGCATCCTGACACCTTTTCTAGAAGACATACGGCCAACTATGCTCCTGCTAAGAAATCTACCATGTACAAATCTTCTTTTCGATATCCTTAAAAGACTAGAGATTTGTTAGATTCCATTAGAACAAGGCAATGATATTTTCCAAATATCACAATCATGTTCAAGTCACAAAGCATTGAGACAGACATTAAGTTGAAACCAAGGGATTCAACAAGCATCACTTTATCCATGTGCTGATCCTTTGAGATTGCAACTCTACCTAGACCCAATACCTTGCTTTTACCAGTGTCAGCAAATGTGATGTGACTCTTGTCAGATGGACGTAAGGTTGAGTCCATGAGAAGACTTCGATCACCAGTCATGTGGTTAGTGCATCCACTGTCCATAATCCATTCAGAAGCCTTTGGTATCGTACCCTACAGTGCGGTTAGGGGGATAGGATTTACCAAGGGAAATGTGAAGCATAAACATTTGACGAACAAGCATATTATCAAAGTTCAGATCCTGGTTAGGGCAGATCGGATGACTGTCAAGAAAACCAGGAACAAAATACATAGTAAGACCATTTGGGCATTTTATCTTGCACCCCACAAGATGTTTTAGGTCCCTAGCAATAGCATCTAACTCCTTTGATTTCCGTCTGGAGACCCTTCCTTGCAAAAGAGAGTTAAGTTTTCTTAACCACCCACATTTTCAGGGGTGGCTTCGAAGCAATGAGTCTAAGTGCAGCATCTGAGAACTTTGGCTTTGGATCCCTAGAAAATAGTCTTGCAGGAGGTGAATAATACTCATAAGAATAAGCAGAGTAGTTCTTGGTCTTATGAACATGGAGGTTTGATGAAACACGCTCATATTCATAGGCCTGAGTATGGTTTCCCTGTAAAACATTTGTGTTAGGGTGACTCTGGTGAGTCCTCTGTCTGTATGAAGCCTTTGGACCATATGAATCCTTTGGTCTGGGGTTTGTCTTCTTCCTAGGTGGTGTCATGATGACATTCACCTGAAGATTTTCAAGACAACTCTTGGGCACCCAGATCTTCTTCAAAGGGGGTCCATTCCTGCAGTTAGTACCAATATACCTGGCAAACACTTCACCATTCTGATTCTTAAACAGTTTATAGTTTCCATCAAATGATTCATCAATGATAATCGGGTTAGCACAAGTGAAGCCAGATAAGGTAGATGGATCCATTGAAGGTCCCTTTGCAGCAACCCATGTGGTTTTGGGGTACTGCTCAGGCTTCCAGTAAGAACCATCAACATTCATTTTCCTCTCGAACCCAACACCCTCTTTCCTAGGGTTTCGGTTTAGAATCTGTTTCTTGAGGACATCACACAGTGTCTGATTCCCTTTGAGACTTTTGTACATTCCTATCTCAAGCAATGTCTTCAACCTGGCATTCTCATCAG
The DNA here is from genome assembly GCF_003073215.2 of Triticum urartu. Lineage (NCBI taxonomy): Eukaryota > Viridiplantae > Streptophyta > Magnoliopsida > Poales > Poaceae > Triticum > Triticum urartu. The sequence goes on from NC_053022.1 coordinate 294,424,526, forward strand.
CAATAGTAGTGGTATCCTCAACAGAGGGGTTAGTTACCACATCAGCAGTTGAAGATATTGCAATAGTAGCAGCAGTAGAACATTCAGCAACAGAGACAGCATTATCATGCTCAAGACATTTTAGACATGGTGGTTCAAATCCTTCCTGAGTGGAACTGGTTTGTTGAGCGCGGAGTGACTCCTTCTCCTTGTGAAGATCTTCATGAGTCGATCTCAACTTCTCAAGCTCTTGCTTCCTTTGAAGATAATCATAGAAGAGCTTTTCATGAGTAGGTGAGAGCATTTCATGATGACTTTCAAGTTCCTCGTACTTAACAAGAAGACTTTTAATGTCTTCAATTAAGGACCGAGTTCGAGTCATTTCCGCGTCCAACAGGTCATCGCTTTTGTCTAACAGTTTTTGAATATGTTCCATGGCATTCTGTTGTTCAGTTGCAATTTTAGCAAGTGTTCTGTAGCTAGGTTGAGATTCACATTCAGAGTCATCTTCACTTATTATTTGAAAGTAGGCATCGCGTGAGGTTACCTTGGCACCATGTTCCATGAAGTAGTAGGTGGGTGCAGAGTCATCCTCATCATTAGCATCAGCGTTGGTGACTAGCACTACAAAAAAATACACATCCGTGACATTTTGGGCTGAACGAAAAAAAATTCTGTCATACATATGACACTTCTATGACGATAATTGTGACAAAACCCGGTATCATCATAGATGTGGTGGGCTCCTACTTCTATGACAAAAAATCATGACAGAAAATGGGCTTTTCGTCCTAGGCGGGCCGGAGACGCAGCTGCATGACAATCTTTGGGCCATCCATGACGGAAAAAACCGTGGTAGAAGCGAGGGCGAGGAAAATTTCGGGGAGTTCCCGGTTACGGTGGGAGGTCGGGGGTCGAGCGATGCGCGTTTCTCTCGTACACGTACGCGCGTGTGTGCGAGGCGTTGGCTCTAACTAAACCCGAGCGAGGCGTTGGGCTCTAACTGAACCCGAGCGATTGCACTGCAGGCTATGCGTTACTGAACCCGAGCGATCGATCGATGGCTGTTAACTAAACCCGATCAAGCGATTCCTTCGCTACTGCTGCTAACTGAAGCCGATCGATGGGATGAATAGTGAGCATTGCGGGGGGGGAGTTGGATGAACAGTGAGCGGTGGCGTTGCCTCTGGATGAACAGGACCCCGTGGTGTGGTGGAGGGCTGGATGAACAGTAGACGGTGGAGGGGTGCCCGTGGGGGGGTGGATGAACAGGACCCCGTGGTGTGGAGGGCTGGATGAACAGTATACGGTGGAGGGGTGGTTGAACAGGACCCCGTGGTGTGGAGGGCTGGATGAATAGTAGACGGTGGAGGGGTGCCCGTGGAGGGGTGGTTGAACAGGACCCCATGGTGTGGAGGACTGGATGAACAGTAGACTGTGGAGGGGTGGTTGAACAGTAGCCGGTGGGGTAGCGCGTGGTGGAGGCTGGATGAACAGGAGCTCGTGGAGGCTGGAGGAGGTCGACGGTGGAGATGAACAGTATCCCGTGGAGTCCCGTTTTGCGGTACGCCACACCCCTCCCGATGAACAGGACCCCCGTTTCGACCGTAGCGCTCCAACACAAGTCTGTTTCCTCCGTTTTGCGGTAAGCCACACCCCTCCCGATCAACAGGACCCCCGTTTCGACCGTAGGAGGTCCGTTTCCTCCGTTTTGCGGTACGCTAGACCCCTCCCAATGAATAGGATCGCGTTTCGAACATGGCCGGTCAAACACAAGGCCGTTTCCTCCATTCTGCGGTACGCCAGGCCTCGTTTCCATCGCCTTTTCCGTCCAAGCCCTCCCGATGAACACGACGCATTCCGTTGCCTCCCCATGAACACGACACATTCCGTTGCCTCACCATGAACACGACAACGATGTTGTTTCTCCGTTCCAACCGAGCCATGTACACGAGTCGTCGCCGTACGTATGCGCGAGTAGGCGTTCGAGACCCTGCCCGTCTGTACCCATATGTGGTCGTATTTTCTTTCTTGCACCCTGGCCGCTGTACGTACGTGTAAATGCTACGTGCGCGCCTCTACTACGACACGTGTGCACCTCTACTACGACACGTGCGCGCCTCTACATCGACCAGTATGTACGTACACGTTCGCGACCAGAATGACAACGCTACGTACGCTTCGACCAGGTGGGTCCCGACTGTCAGGCACTTCCTTGCCTGCGAAAATGTAGCTGGTCGGTCCCCGAAGTCAGGGGGCGAATCGTTTTTTTTTGCCCGGACGCACTTCCTTGCGTACGAAGTTGTAGCTGGTGGGTCCCAGCAATCATGGGGAATCATTTTTTGTGAAATACGATGGCCCGTCCGGTGGGTCCCGCTGTCAGGTGGAGGAATAATTATTTTGCACGTAATAAGGAGGCACTTCCTTGCTGCGGCCGTGGACCCAGCTGTCAGCCTCTCCACGTACACTCCACGTCCGATGGAAGCCGTTCCTCGACCATGTTGACCATGCCGCGCCGAGAGCACCAGGGCGGTGGACGACGGCGAGGCCTAGGAAGGGGACGACGCGAAGCCGGGGAAGACGCGGCAGTGGATGCCCACGCGTAGAGGAGTACGAGGGTTCACTGGTTCACTGCGGTGTGAGGCTGCCGTCGCCGCAGAATAACAGGTGGTGTGGTTGAGTAGAGGGATGGCCTAGCCAGCGGTGGGAGTAGTAGGGGGCGGTGAGGCCTCCGTCGCATCGCAGCCGGCCACGGGAGGCAGGAGCACGAGGCACGACCGGCGCTGGTTTGGGCGGCTGGAGCGAGAAGACCAGAGGTTGAAGAAGCACTATGGCCGTTGGATGGACATCGTACGGTCACTGGAGCTGGAATCGTGCATATTGACTAAGTTGACAAAGCCCTCCATCCCCGTCAACTTAGTAGGCCCACAAGTCAGCCTCCCACCAAGGTGGGTCCCAGCTAGCAGGGGGTATTCACTTTTTTGAGCGTAATAAGGAGGTACTTCCTTGCGTGCGAAGATATAGCTGGTGGGTCCGAGCTGTCAGCGGCGGTAACATTTTTTTCGTGAAATACAGAGGCCCGTTCGGTGGGTCCCTGATGTCAGGTGGAGGAATCATTATTTTGCACGTAATAAGGAGGCATTTCCTTGCGTGCGGCCGTGGACCCAGCTGTCGGCCTCTCCACGTACAGTCCACTTCAGATGCATGTCGGTCGTTGACCACGTTGACCAGGCCGCGCCGAGAGCACCAGGGCGGTGGACAACGGCGAGGCCTAGGAAGGGAACGACACGGAGGCAGGGAAGACTCGGCAGTTGTTTCCCATGCGGAGGGGAGTACGACTGTACGAGGGTTTACTGGTTCGTCTGCCGTAGGAGAATAACAGCAGGTGTGGGTGAGTAGAGGGATGGCTAGGCCAGCGATGGGAGTACGGTGGGGCGGTGAGGCCTGCGCGGCAGCAGAGCCGGCCGCGGGGAGGAGGGAGCAGGCAGTCCCGCCGGCGCCTGTTTGAGCGGCTGGAACAGGAAGAGCAGAGATTGAAGAAGCACGACGGTCGTCGGATGGCCATCCAACAGTCACTGCTTGTGCGTCAACCTTTTTTAGGAAAGCCTCAAATTTGTGGAAAACAACATACAACCCATCTGCCATTATTTCTAATAATTTACAGCCCATTTGCTAATTATTAAGGTTTTTTTGGAGCCCATATTCTTTTTGTTAGCATTACACCCCATATTATGGCCACGGTTAAAAAATTATACGAAATTTTGCATATTTCGGTGTGGTCCGAACTGTTTTTAATCCCGAAATTTCGACTCACATTCAAACTGATTTTAAAAATAAATGTATATCAATATAAAATCCAACAAATTCTCCACACATAAAAATTAATGTAATTTCAAATCTCGAAATGAAGAAAAGATATTTGAAACTAATTGCCGATTTGATGTGTTTTAAAAATGTACAGCCCATTTCTCATTACTGATGGGCCATTTTCTCGGCCAGCCGAATGAAAGCTCTCCTCGTCTTGAAAGATTTGCAGCCCAACAGGCCTGACAAAGCGACTTACTTGGCAAATCACAAAAAAACTGGGATGTGGCCATGGACCCAGCTGTCAGCCTCTCCACGTATAGTACTCTTCCGATCGAATGTCGTTGACCACGTTGACCACGCCGCGCCGAGAGCACCAAGGCGGTGGACGACGGCGAGGCCTAGGAAGGGGACGACGCGGAGCCGGGGAAGACGCGGCAGTGGATGACCACACGGAGAGGAGTACGAGGGTTCACTGGTTCGGCTGCTGTGTGAGGCTGCCGTTGCCGCAGGGCCTGGCTAGCAGTGGGAGTAGTAGGGGGCGATGAGGCCTCATCGGCAGCATAGCCGGCCACTGGAGGCAGGAGCAGGCGGTCTCCCCGGCGCTGGTTTGGGCGGCTGGTGCAAGAAGAGCAGCGATTGAAGAAGCAGTAGGACCCTTCGATTCAAATCCAATGGTTACTGCTGCTAGAATCGTTTGTTGACTAAGTTGACAAGCCCTGCGTACGCGTCAACTTAGTAGGCCCACAGGTCAGCCTCCCAACCGGTGCGCTCCAGATGTCAGTGGGAGGAATCATTTTTTTCACGTAATAAGGAGACAGTTGATTGCGTGCGGCCAGGCCAGCGGAGGGAGTAGGGTGGGCCAGGGAAGCCTGCGCGGCATCACAGCGGGCCACAAAAGGAGGGAGCAGGCAGTCTCGCCGGCACTAGTTTAGGCGGCTGGAGCAGGAAGATCAGAGATTGAAGAAGCACGTCGGCCGTTGGATGGACATCCAACACTAACTGCTGCTAGAACCGTGTGTTCACTGACAAAGCCTTGCGTAAACAAGTCAGCCTCGAAATCTGTGGCGTGTACAGCCCATTTGCTATTATTTTTATAATTTTTACTCATTTTCTAATTCATATGGAATTTATTGCAGCCCGTTTTCTATTTTTAGAATTGCTGGCCATTTTCTGGTCAGTACCAGGGTCAAAAAATTAACTAAATATGTGGGAAATTTTGAAAATTCGCAAATTTTTGCTGGGGAACAAAATATTCTTAATCCAGAAATTAATAGCCATACTAAAACAAATTTAAAAATAAATTAGTACTATGTCATGTTAAATCCAATGAAATACGTATAAGATATCAGTGAAGAACAAAAACAAAAAAAGAAACTTATATCCCATTTGCTATAAATATTTTAGAATTTTCAACCCCTTTTGATATTACTTTTAACAGACATTGACCATACTCTTAAGCCAGGCCGGAATGCATCGCTCCTCGTCTTGAAAGATTTTCAGCCTAGGAATTCGGAGAAAACAAATAGGCCTAGCTTGGGTATTCTTCAAAAAGAAATACTGGGCTACCTATTTTCCCAAAGAACTGGTGCATGCGCATTTAGCTTTATTTATTTATTTATTTGCGTATTTATGTTTAGGGGAACATGAGCATGTACCTGGGCTGGATTCATGTGAGAGCCTCCCTTCCAGTTAATTATGGGCTTCTCTATTGGGCCTTCATCAGTGGGCTGCATGTTATCAATAAGTGGAAAATGTGTTCCGAGTTTCAAAAAAAATGTGTTCTGTACGATAAATAGTATGTGCTACGTACGGTACGGGGCACTAAAGGATCGAACCATGCAACGACTTCCAAAACATTGTGTTTGTCGTTCTAACAACACATTTATTCAACCAACAGATGAAATATACTACTGATTGTACATTGAAAACAGCAGCAGCAGCAACCAGGGCTGGGGGTGCAACAGAAGCAGTAAGCAGGCCAGAAGAGTGAAGACGCAGCTCTCTCTTCCAAACCAAACATCAGCCATCATTACAAAAGGGCTACCAAAAAAGAACAAGTGTATGCATCAAACTAAATAAAGATCCTACTACACCAAGTGTACGCATCTAACTAACTGGCTCAGTTAGACGTTACTATTTATTAAGCTGTGCAGATTGGCTGACGGCTTGAACCAGATGGGTGCCTGATGGGGGAAACTCCAGCCAGCAGGTCGAAGTCTGATACTTGCGACCCTCTCTCCTACTTTGGGTTGTAGAGCGTGGCGGCACATATCAGGGTATGGTGCATGCAGAGACGCATGGTGCGCTGTGTACACACAGTTTTGCCTGATGAACGAAACCTCGCTGCCATCATGATCCTTGCCGTCGGTTATCTCCTGGTTAATCGGATAATTCAGTCCGACAAACAAAGAGAGTGTACCAAGGCTACTTACCAGCCTCCAGTCAAAAATTCCTGAAGGCCCAGAGAAGCTGGGATCCTGCTCAAAGACCTTGCAGTGACTGTGATTGTATTCCGCAAAACAACACGTCCGGTATGTGCGAACAATCATCAATATTTCGCCGTCGTCTGATCGAGTCAGGAACCACCTGCAACTGCCATGCCGCTTTTCTTTGACAGGTTCTGGGATTAGGAAGGGTAGGGACACCAGGTGTCCTACAACATCATATCAAGTTGGAGTCAAATAAAAAAGGGCTCTTGGTTTAGTCAATCTTAAGAACAGCATGTTATGAGCATGAATATTTTTTCAGCAAATGTTGACAGTAATATAAGCAAGCCATCATGATATCATAGGAAAGTAACATACTGCTGTAACAGCCGTTTGTAGCGATGACTGGAATAGGCCAGCAATACGTCCAGCCATAGAAGGAGTCGACAGCGTAAATGAAGCCCTTGTGTTCAATGGCATCAGAGAACCATGGAGGATGTATGATCCTGTGATGGACGTGCAGATTTATCCACTTACCGCAGTGACCTGTCAGATAGGCGAGACCGCGGTTGAAGAACGCAATTAGCCTGAAGTCTTTATAATTCGCAGATCTTGTGGGCACTTGGCAGATTACAACCTTGAGCAAATCAAACTTGGTATCATGTTGGCTACTATAAGATTCCGAGTATTCTGGGCCGCGGTGCCAAAGCAGTGCAGTGTTAATCGAAAGAAGGGGGATCAATCGCCGGGTGTAGACCTCCACGAGCATCCAGCTGCCGCGACCGTCGACGAGCACCATCCAAGACGTGTTCATGCCGACCCAGTACATACCGTTAATGTAGTTGAGGCTGGCGGGGATCAGATCGTAGTCAAGGGGGTTGATGCTCGCCACCCTACGATCGTTATGCTGTGTGACACTCCGTTTCTGAAGATCAGGCGGCATCAGCAAGCAAGGAGCTGGCTTAAAAAGCTCCGGCCTGAGGGCTTTGAGTAAACGGTACAGCCCCAATGAGCACGCGGCGAGCGGCATGGTACTGAGATTGTCCACACGCGAAACAATGAGCTTGATTACCTCTGTGGGGAGCAAATTCCAGCCACTCTTTCAGCAGACGTTGCTCGGTTCTGCCATTGTTAGTGCTTGGGTTTCGGACGAGGGGGGAGGCGCCTTAGCGGGGATGGAAGATTGGACGAGATTATGTGCGGACAAAGATGGAGAAGCGAATATGTGCTGCGGGAAGTGGACAGGTGATGATGACTACAGCACGCCGCTTGACTTACGAGACACATACCAGCAGCGTAGGGTCATGTCGATGCCAGACAACTTGCTTGAGTGATCACAGTACTGGTACTCCCTACAATGCTATCCCCTAACTTGCTTGAGTAGAGTAGTAGAGTAGGACTCTGCTCTACTACTAGCACCGGAGGAGTAGTATATTCTAATCTAAAATAGTTACAAACTTCAATGCCCGAGCATGGAATGACTACAAACCATGCTCAAAGACCGTGTCTACGTGGTGCTTGGACATGGGCGACAACCTCAACGCCAACGGTGTAGCTCCCGTTGCACTGTATGTGTTTCTGTCCTTCCTGTTCGAAATCATGGTAAAATTCATGTTTCTACTCTGTATCCTACTACTATGCTAGTCCACATGATTAGTTGCGAACGACGACTTCTTCCCCGACCTCGGCAACCTCATCCTCGACGACATGGGCGACAACGTCAACACCGGCAACCAGTGAGATACAGGGTGTAGGAAGCGGTTTGGGAATTTGCATGCCTTTCCAACCAGTGAGATACTCCGTACAAAGTACGATAGAGAAATAACCACAGAGAAGGAAGCTAAAAGTAAACAATCAAACGAGCATTTTTGCTTTTGTTTTGCATTGAATCGTTTCACAAGCTTGACTAGTGCTGTTTTTCTACTTTTACAAAAACCGCATCGTAATGTTAAAACGTGCATTTGCATGTACATAAGTAATAGTAGTACTCCCTCCGTCTAGGTGTATAAGTCTTCCCTCCTTCTTGGTCACGGTGCACAACCGAAGATGACTTATTGACCTGGACGGAGGGAGTAGCACAGTCTGCAAGCATATATCGAGAGAGACGTGTAGTGCGATAGTGGAAAAAAATTACTCGTATATGAGACCAGGTCTCATGGTTAGCAGGTGAGACCCGTCCTGATGGATGACACATGGCTTTTAAGTGGGGGTGGGGGATGCTTTGTGATTTGTGAATGTCACATGTCATCCATCAGGATGGGTCTCGCGTGAGACCTGGTCTCATAGAATTCTTTTCCTGCGACAGTATATAGTAAAGTTTGTGCTATATGCACGTACTTGCAAAATGCGTACGAATACACAAGGTTTCCAAACTTTCCCTTTTACATACTTAATTAAGGACGCTAAAAATTCCTGAACATTCGGGATTTATCATTTGCGTCCCAAAACTAATGAGATCGCCTTACGAAACAAAAAGTATACTCCTCCTAAAAGCCACGGCGCTCGCAGGAGCGCTTGTGGCGCGCCACGAGTGCCCTGCTGCGCGGCCATTTCCCAGCGCACCGACACAACGCCTCTTCCTCAGCCTCGCAACTCGCGAGGTGCTGATTGGCGGCTTGCCGGCGGGCGAGCGCGATCTCACCGGTGTGGTGATCCGGCGCCAATAGGTACTCCTCCTTGCTAGAAGCGTGCACTCGGTCCATGTACCGCCAAGCGTAGATGAGGCGCTTGGGCCCGACTGCACTCAGGGCGTCGGCACGGGCGTCCTCCGCCACCCTCACGGCCCTCGCACGAGCCTTCTGCCAAAGAGCCAATTGCCTGACTCTCTTGGACGTGACATAGGCCTCCCAGGCAGCTTGTTCCGCGGTGCGCTTCTCTTCCTCGGCCTTCTTCTCCGCCTCTATTTTGGCGCGCTCTACTGGAGGCAAAGCCTCCCACAAGGCGACATCCATTTCTTTCCAAAGCTCCTCAAGGCTGGGGGGCTCGGTGGGTGGCGCGGCGTTCTCCTCATAGCGGGGAGCCGACGCGTCCTTCGGCGCGTGTGCTGGTGAGATTGGGAACGCCGACGCGTCCACCTCGATGCGTCACGGCGAGGAGCGGAACACCGACGCGTCCTCCTCGACTAGTGGCGGTGAGGAACGGAACGGCGACGCGTCGCGTAGCGGCGAGGAGCGGAACACTGGCGCGTCCTCCTCGACTAGTGGCGGCGAGGAACGGAACGGCGACGTGTGACCGTCCGCGCGGTGCGGCAAGGGGCTCCTAGGGCTTGGGAGGGGTGATGCCATGGTGGTCGACGTGAGAGGGAGGGGGAGGAGATAGCGATCAACGTGAACGTGAGGGGGAGGAGATAGCGATGCCGTGGGAGGCGCAGTATTTATAGCGAGCAATGGCACACCTACATAAGATATGGACTGAGCTGCACTGACTTAACTGCCGGTCCAGTTGTGTCACTGACATGTGGGCCAGACCCCTGTTGGGCCCATATGTCAGTGACCGAATGCACCTACAGTTAAGTAACAACTATGTGGGCATATTTGTTGGAGTAAATTACGGGGGAGCGAAGGGGTGGAAATATTGCTGGTCACAACGGATTGGACGAGCGTGGGGGGGGAGAGTCATGCATGCAAATTTTTTCACATGGGGTAGAGTGGTGGGACCGCTGGAGGGAGAAGGAGAGTTTGGCAGGCATATTGTTTCACACATGGAGAGGAAAAAATTTGGAGACGAACGGGCTTCCTGCAGGTATGGGGAACGGTGCATAATAAGTCATCTTGCATGCCGGGATAGGTATAGTCTCAAGTCATTAAAAACAAACACGCCCCACACATGTTCATATTTCAAGGTGCACTAAATTATTGCATGCAATGATTAAGGCTGGCCATAATGGTGGTATCTTAGCTGGTATCATGCACACGGGAATAGCAAACATGCTGATGTGGCAAAGAATTAAAGAAGAGAGGGGGGTTAGAGTAACTAGAGTTCATGCATGCATTGGTAAACACATTTTTTTGTGGAGAACGACAGCACTAGTTGAGTACTTTTGCAGACTTCAAAAACTATTCCACAATGTGTCAACATTCACAATGTCAAATCAATATTTTTACACTCATTATAAAACGTAGTTCTTATACTAGTACTAGTTGACTACTCATTATAATCAGTACTCCCTCCGTCTAGGTGAGCAAGTCATCTTAGATTGTGCACTGTGACCAAGGAGGAGGGGAAAACGAGAGATCTTAATGTTTATAATCAGTACTCCCTCCGTCTAGGTGAGCAAGTCATCTTAGATTGTGCACTGTGACCAAGGAGGAGGGGAAAACAAGAGATCTTAATGTTTATTTGCTAATTAATAGCATTGCATGCAATGAACTAACCACTTCATGTCGTGTTTGGTAGTCTCAAGTCATTAAAAGCATGCACACCCACATCTCCTATTGGTTGATATGTCAAGAAACAAGAAACGAGGTAGAAGTTAATGCACCGCGCCTAAGTGTCTTGGGAGTATTGTAGATATTGATATTTTTAGTATAAATTTGGTCGTGGGATTTCATTGATGCCTATCAAAGCGTTGACAGGTCTGCTATGCGTGACCTGAAGATGAAAGCGTTGAGCATCTCGAAGTTGATCAACAATCTTCAATTGTCAAAGATTAGCCGTTCGGCCAATAAGGTGGCACACTTAATCGCTAAGTATAGCTTTGACAATATATTAGATGGTATTCTTGTAAATAACGTACCGCCCTATGTGGTGAATATTGTATAGAATGAGCGTACTGGTGTGGCTGGTTAATTAATATAAGGTGGTGTTAAAAAAGCATAAATTTGGTCAAACACTTTGCAAACGGTTGATGGGAGTAAAAAGGACCAGAGGGAGTATCATGCATGTGGAGTAGGCAAAAAATTGCTTGTCTAAAAAAGGCAAAAAAAATTGCTCATTTATAGCCGGTCGAAGTCTCAAAGGGCGCGACCGCGCGAGGGAGGCGAAGGTCGTGGGAGGCGCGACGTTTGACGGAATTAAGTGAAGTTACGTCCACGCACCGCCATGGCGTGCGAACAGGCAGAAGCTATACTATCAGGCCTACGATATGGGTCTAGTAGACATGACACCTAGTGGGTCCCGCATAGTTCTCGAGAACTCTTTGGGGGCTTGCAGCCATTTATCCACCGGGCAAGCCAGCAACCCCACGCCGTTCGCACGCCCTACTCGTCCCCGTCTTCTACCTTACAACAGTTCGCTCCCAGTTTTTTTGCGGGGTACAACAGTTCAACTTCTCCTAACCCTCTTCCAAAATCCATGGCCTCCCAAATCTCCATGGTCGCCACTGAGTACCAGGTTAGAGCCATCACCGGCGATCAGTTCATCGTCATCTACACACGTGGATCCGAGACAGTGAAAGCATGGCTTGCTCGCTTCCTACGTATGTTCAACGGTTCAACGGATGAGTGGGTCGCTGGGCTAGATGTTGAGTACACCACAGTCCTGGGACGAGAGAAGGATCTAAAGGACGAAGAGAGGAAGAAGCCCGCCGTGATCCAGGTTTGTGTACATAACGTTTGCTTGGTCTACCACATATGCCATGCCGACGTTGAGTGCCAGGATTTTAAGAACTTCCTCAAGGACAAAAGAGTGAAATTTGTTACTGTAGGCTTTAAGAACGACAGTGACGTCCTGCGTCGGATAGGTCTCGTTGTAGGCCAGCCCTTCGATCTCCAGAAGGCAAGCCTGGTGTCCTCCTCTCAAGCTTCAATGCTAACCCTGGCAGCAGCCATGATTGATCCTTCGTACGCTAAACTGAAGAAACCTCATCACGAGTTTCATCATGCATGGGAGTTGAAGACATTAGATGAAGATCACATCCTGTACGCAGCAATGGAAGCCTACCTTTGTTTAAATATCTACAAGGGTTGGATGAAGAAGCAGAGCCCAGTGTCCGGTTCAAGCAAAGAAGCGTCAGCGAAGAGGAAGAGGAAGAGGAAGAGGGACAAGGACGAAGTCAAGGACATGGACTCGGACTCCAAGTAGGTGGCAGTGCCGTCGCTCATGCTGGTTCTACTGCAGTGTCAAGCGGACTAGTTGCTTATTAGTTTATTTTCAAGGGTGTGTTGTGCTGAGGCCCCAGCAGAACTATGGGGTTGTTTGGATTGTGACTATCTTTGCCATATGTTGCCACATGATTTTTGCCACATTTGTCACACTTGCCTTACTTGAGTTGCTCAAATTGTTAGCCATACTTTGGCTTGCCTAAGGGAATCTTGCCACACTTTTTGTGTCTATGACATGTGGGGTTCACTGCTCATAAAAAATTCCTTGTCTCAAGTGTGGCTAGAACCAAACACCTACCTAACTTGGTCAAACTTGCCTAAGGTTAGGTGTGGCAAAGTGTGGCAATTTGTGGCTAGGAACCAAACAGCCCCTATGTTTATGTTCTTTCTCCTTATTTGAACTCTTTAGTATGTACAGTAGTACTAGTACTATGTCTTACTATTGTTCTTCTTGCAGTTGGTACTACTGCTCGTATCTTCGTGTTCCTACTGTACTTAATACGTTCATACTAGTAGTATAATTTGGGTGAGTCGATTTGTTAAAGAAGTTCGACGGAGCGAAGGAAGAAGACAGTAGAAGAGGTGGAAGAAGCCCTTCTAGCCATCCATGTTGCATCAAACGGCTCACATGAGTCGATTGGCCCAAATTGCTCCTTCAGATTGCAGGATCCACGTGGCATTCAAGGTCTCGAAGGTAGATTCCGCGTCCGCACCCGATTTGCGGGCTCGACGTGCGTGCGACCGGCTTCTGCCGCGACAGCCACCATGCGCGCCTCCTCCGCGCGGGCGGAGACGACAATGACACGCTAGTTCCTCCTCGCCGGCGTGCTGGAGCACGGGCTCGTCTTCCTCTTCATACGCTGCGTGCATAGACGCGGCTCCACCAGCTGCTCGCGTGCTTGCCAGTGAGGCGGCATCACGAGGAGGGACTGCAGACGACGTGAGCGGGCGAGCCTTCGGCTTCATGGCACAGGGATGGCGGTGACATGGCGGTGATGGGCGAGAAATTGTTGGCCGGAACAGGCGGGCGCCGGCACGTGCAACGGCGGCGGCGGCATATTGATGAGTGCGCGCGTGTGGGAGCTTACTTTAGTTTTATATATAAGGTTGGTCAAACTTAAAAGAAAACCGTACTAGTACACGTAAACATTAGACTTAGGCAGCGCTTTTATTAGTTACTAGCTTATGTTCTTGCCCATTGTGACCAGCCTTAGTACCACGGCCACGATACGGAATCCTATGCAAGCGCGTGAACCGCGGCCGCGCAGTTGATCGAACGGTGCGTCACCGTGTCGCGCTTGAAGGACATCCACCGAACCTTTTTGTGTGTGTGTGAAAACAATCCTCGAATATTACTCAACTTTTTTCCTGTGAAAGTTCTTGACGCTGCAATATTTCCATATATTTGAATTTAGCTCCAGTTCGTGTTTATTTGGATTTGGACGTTTTAGGTGCGCCCTAATTTTTTTAATACTGATTTTGTGTGTGTGACTGAGAGAGAACGTGTGTATGTGTCCATATGTGTGTTGTGGCGGAAGGGCAATGTGGAGACGGTGTGTGTGTGATACAGACATAGAGAGGTGTGAATGTGCAAATGATCGTGCATGAGTGAGACATAGACAGATGCCGATATGTTATGTATACATGAGAGAACGGTCTTCTAGTTTACTTGTGTGTGTGTGTGTGTGTGAGAGAGAGGGAGGGAGAGAGAGACAGAGAGAGGAGCATCCGTAACACAACAACCATCTCCCTCGATTCGTCCGTCCCTCGCACGGTCGCATGCAACACATGCATCAACGCGCACATTTTGACGCCCTCACCCGGCCCCTGCCCACCTCAAGGCCCGCACAATCTCTTCGTGAATACCCATTTCTCTCCTTAGGTTTGTTTTCTCTCAATATCTGACACACACACACACACGCACACACACACACACACAGAGAGACACGCATCACAACACACACACACACACTCCCCCGAGCACACAATTCATCCCCATCCAAGTTTATACGGCGACCACTCTTGCTTGTGCTTCTTTGCACCCCAACATGCACAACACCTCAATCTTCAAAGAGGGCAACGAGCAGATCGAATACGGCGACCACGCCGCGCTAGAGAATGCAGGGTCATTTGGAAGTAGGGTGATGTGACGACGGCTGACTGACTCCTCCCCCCACCCTCTCTCTCTCTTGCACAAAATTACCAATCCCTCTCTCCCCCGCACAAAATTGTCAATCCCTCAACCCACGAGATCCTTCCCCTCTCGTCCATGTTTTTCCTGCTCTCTCATCAAACATGTTGTCTCTTCTCCTTCCACGTATACAGAATCCAGATGCACATGCATCTCATGTATATTACATGTATGCATCTTTCTCACATACCTAACTTCTTCCTCTCTCTTTCTCTCTCTATCTCTCTCTCTGTCTCGTTAGGTTTGTCTCCTACTCTCTCGTCCACATACATACAATCTTTCCCTCCCTATCTGCTCCATCTTCAAAAGCTCTCTTTGCATGTTTCATTCACACATTGGGATATGTCAAAATGTTGCTTCTATAATGACTGATGTAGAGTTATGGTTGTTCTTATTGCATCCTACAAAGTAATAACTACGAAATGCATTTAGATTCTCATTTGACTGGGATTATGTGAGTTTGAGCATGTTGTGAAGTACTATAGACCTTGTATACATCTTGGGATTCGACAATGATTGTAACTATTGAATTGTATAGACCATTACATTCGAAGTCAATAGCCTAATATATTTATTTCACAATTTCAACAAATGATTAGTTCACTACAAACTAAGAAAACAAATGTGTACTCCCTCCGTTTTTATTTAAGTCCGTGTATTAGCATTGGTCAAAGTCAAGTTTTGTAAACTCTCAGAAAGCTTATAACAAAAAATATTAACATATACAATAACAAATAAATACCATTAGATTCATTATTGAATGTACTTTCACATCATACATATTTGTTATGGTAAATGTTTATATTTTTCTATAAACTTGGTCAAACTTTAGGAAGTTTGACTTCGGTCAAACCTAATATGCAGAGTTTACTACTACTACTCGCTAGTTGCTTAGCCGAATCACTCAACACGCCACACGGGGAGTCCAGTGTCACAAAATTTTGAGGTCGGCGGGAAAATCTCTCGCGGCCCTGATTCGAGCAGTGGGAAGTTACCATCATGGCCTTCGGAACAGGCCTACGGATGACGCTTGGTAGGGGGTTGTTTTCATAACTTCAGGTTCACCCTACCCAGCCAACCCCATCCCGGCACCCAGAGTAGTACACCTGAATACTCCCCAATTTCTATCCCCACCGCAAAATAGACTTCTCCACGGCACTGCAGCCTTCGTGCTCCTCCCCTTTACATAGGCGCACTTGTCCACCGCAGCGCATCCGCCTAATCGACGACCTCGTACGCCGCACTGGAGCCGGTCCACCATCGTCGTCGTACACGGAGCCTCTTCCCCGGCATCGTCTTCCACGGTCTCGTATCTGCTTCCCGGAAGCCGACGCCAAGCACAGAAGTACCACCGTCATGGACAATGAACTGACTCCCGTTGCCGACCATGACTCACAGAGGCCGCCGCGACCATCGTTCTCCTCCTCGATTGGTAATGTGTGTATTGAATCACTTAGCAGTACATGTGCAGTTCCAATTTTTTTCATACCTACCCTTCAAATTTCCTGGGTGCTATTGTTCCCGTAAAAGTAATTGGTTATAGCCTCCATTGTCCAACAGAATATCAGCTTGTAATTGTGCGTCGCTCCTGTATCGTGCTGTGCTTGGGTAGGTTTTTCATCTGCAACCAGTAGTGTGGCAAATGATGGAAAGGTTTTTAGAACTAGCAAAATGCCCATGCGTTGCACGCATCAAGATGCATTTGTATGAGTAGTTTATCTTGTTGGAGATGCTCTAACATGGCAGAAGAGTGCTTTAATGTTGCCCACAAGATGCGCGAGTATTACTAGTAGTATATTTTTCTTGCCATGTTGAGATTTTAAAACCACGAGTGCGAACATGCAGAGGAGCAATGAAGATCAAACACGGGATATTCGGGACATCTTCAAGGAGCGTGGCAAGTTAAAGAGGAGCTGCACCGAACCTGTAAAACGAGCTTTGGTAAGTAACACCCTTTCAATTACTTCCGTGTAGCCTCATGTTCTTCGATGTGTATATGTTGTAGTTTTTGTTTCTCTTAAGCGTGGTGTTCTTCGATGTGTAATAAGAAGAGTCTTAATCATCCTAATGCTTACGTTTTTAGCTTGATGTAGGAAGTGGGTGTTCTCACCTTGTAGTCTGTTTTTATTTATTTATTCCTTTTGAATTCACTTCTCCGAGTTCTGTTTATCTGGCTTCTACTAAATGGATCTAGGTTGCTCTGAGTATTGATCTAAAAAAGAAGTAACTTCATGTCAGGATGCAGTTCCTGCGAGGAGGGAGGTATGGTCAACCTCGAGATCATGTTTCCAAAATGAGGCTGGATTACACACAAGGTGCCAGTTCCCTAATGATGTTGGATTAGACACAAGGTGCAAATTCCCAGATGATGCTGGATTACACACAAGCCAGGTGGAGTCGTCAGCTGTTCGTGTCCTCGTGGCAGTAGTAAAGGCTGAAAGAAAGCATGCAGCAGCCCTTGAGAATGTAGCTGAGTTCCTGAAGAAGAGAAAAGAGCAATCAGATGCTCTCTTCACCCAAGCCAAAGAAGAGATGGAAGAAGCCAGGAATAAGCTAGCAGAGGCAGAGAAGGCTAGGCGTCTCCTGCTATCTAAAACTGTTGTCAATACAAAATTTCCTTCATAATAGCTAGGTTCAAATGTTTATCCAGTCAGCATGCCTGTTGTGATGTCCGTGCATCTACTGATGTGGCACAAAATGTTTTTTTGGGTCATGTAATAACAGCAATTACTTTCCAAACAATAACAGACGAAGCATTGGACATGGTATAGTTCACACGCAAGCCCGACATTCCAAGTTCAACTTCCACATCAAACTCATGTTCACAGATATCTTCACATTCATACATAATTTCCACAACCATGATTCACTTCAAAGCCAAAAAAATGTGAGGAGACTTATAAATAAAGAAAATCCTCTACTAGTTCCTACTACCAGTGCGAGCACAACAAGTCAAGACCATGCGTAAATTAATCATACTGTAGTCATTTTTTGTGTTCTAAAATGCCTGCCGGCTCACGGAAGGACGTGTTGCCGGCACACGTGCGGATTCAATGAAGGCAGGCGGGGCAGTCTTAAGCTGGTTGCACGCGGCGAGGAGGCGTGCTCAGCCGGGCCTGCAGCGAGTGCGGCCCTCTTGGCCGGCGCACCGGTTCAATGCCTGCGCTATGAGAGGTTGCGTCCGTGTCAGAGCAATCACTCCCTCCAGTACTTTTTTGTTTGGGTATAACAAAATCTCGTTTTCCATTCACATTTTAGTGGTAGGAGTTGTGCGTGTGTGTCTGTGAGAGAGAGAGGAGACGGTAGTCGGGGTTGTCTGATCGGTAAACAAATGAATAATGTCAGTCTGGGATGGAGACGAAAAGGAGACCGCAACAAATGTTGTGTCTACAGGAGAGATAGAGACAGTAATTTTAGTGGTATGAGTCATATGTAGAGACATATAGGGTGTGTGAGAGAATCCCATAGAGAGAAATACAAAGTGAAAGACGAGTGGAGACTGTGTGTTTGGCGGTGAAAAAGAAAGCTTAGGTACCGAGTGATACCAGAGAACAGTAGAGACGTGAGAGATAATGAAAACCGTGTAATTTATAATGATAGGGAGAGTGTGACACTTCTCAAGGGAGACGTCGAGAGACCATGTTTGCGAGGATAGGAGCAACATGAAGTGAGCATGCAGGTGAGCTGGAGAAAAGAGAGTGATAGCTACCTGATGGAGCATGCATGCGAGAGAGATGGGCGTGAAAGGAGTGAACAAAAAAGGGATTCAAATATTTGAATTCGAGATGATGATACATGTAATCCATACTCGAACCAAAATTGATCTATCAAACATGCATACTCATATGAATTCACGCACATCTATGTTATTTAATATGTAGATATTACTGATTCATACATTTTAGTAGAACATAATTTGGTTAAAAAATCGAATTCAACCTTAAGATTTCGAGATCGTTGTATTTGTAGATCATATTATACATATAAAGGAGCAGAATTCTTTGTTGTGCTTTTGAAAGTATATATATAAAAAATGATGTATATAGAATGTAATTCCAATTGAAAATGGATCCCGCCCGAAAAAAATAAAATACAAACGGGATTCGAATTGAGTTGGCACGGTAAACGTGCACTCTACAAAATTTGAACGAAGCGGGGAAAGTCGAAGTAACCACCCGAAACCAAAATCTGCGAGATGGAAATCACTACTGCCTATCCCTGCCACGCAAAGCCTATATGCTAGATTTCTATAGGTTTCGATAGGGGTAGGTTTGTAATTTCACTCAACGTGACGTAACCGCCTCTCACCCGGAGTCATACACGGTGGGCGCCAAAACACAGTGTGTCCTCGGCCGAAATCGACTCCCTCCCCTATTCATATTCATACACGGTGGGCACCAAAAACAAACTCTCGTCGGCAAATATTCGGTGTATGCGAGATTACCGTCCTATCCCCGATCGACTAGTGTTGCTGTGATGTAGTAGAAATTTGAAACGGGGGCTAAGTTTCTAAATTTCCTCGCATTTGAGACAAGCGCGCCCTGAATACATGGTTCCCCCTTCCTCTCTACCTCCCTTTTCCCCATTCGTACTTCGTGGGCGCCAAAACACCCTCTCCACCCGACCCTCCTCTGTCCGCCACCGTCCGCCACCCCATCCACCGCCGTCCTCCTCCACCATGCCGGAGCTGATACCCCGACGCCGCCGTCCATTACAAGAGATCGACCTCTCTCATCCACGGCTTCGGACCGGGATCCTTGCATCCCGTCCTCTCGCTTCATCCCCGCCGTCGTCCACCTTGCCCCCGCCGCTCCTACAACCGTCTCTCCACTGCACCCCGCTGCCACCGCCTACCCTCCTAGATCTGCTTCCATGCCGCCGACAGCCATCGCTACCGCAGCACCGTCAAATTCTCAGCAGATGCCTACACGGCGCCGCTCCAGAGGCGGTACTCTTTCATATCTGCTCAACTTATTTATCACAGCAAGAAAATAGATCGCCACTGATTTACTCTGATTTCTTGTCTTGGTTGCGAAGTTGCCTTTGTCTGGTTTGCACCTTCAGATCTGCCATGGCACGCTCAACACCATACTCGCAATGCTTATGGTTTTCCCCTTTTATATTCCACATTAGTTAAATCACAGTAGACTAAATTTCAAAATTGGGTCAGTCGATTTTTCAGAGCTCGTCGGAGTTCGCCGGTGCGATCGAAGGGGCTCGGGTGGTTGTGGGGCCTTGCCGAACGAAGAAAACTCGACGCGGGTTGGGGTTGGGGTGGGGGTGGGGTGGGGGTGGCGGAGGAACACAGGCGGTGGGGGCCGGTGGTCCGGCCGGCGGCCCGTGTGGTGTTTTGTATGGGAAGAATCAGAGACGAGGAAGAAGAAGGGTTAGGAGACATAGGATCTTCATCCAACCGCCTGAAATGGTCGAGAGACAGCTAGGAGTTGCATTCTTAATGCGCTCTGGTTCATCATGTGTGGGCACTGCGCAACCAACATTTTATTATCCAAAATCTGCTTGCTCTTCTTTACCATGTTCCTCTTCCGTTCTTCTTTAATATGTACTCTCTCCGTTCCTAAATACAAGTCTTTGTATAGGTTCCACCATGGACTACATATGGAGCAAAATGAGTGAATCTACACTCTAAAATGTACCTGGATACATCTGTATGTGATCCATAGTGGAAATCTCTACCAAGACTTATATTTTGGAACGGAGGGAGTATGATAGTAGTACAGTATGTTCCTTGTACTGAAGATGAGCAGGGACATTTGCAGTGTAGAGGTCTATACGGTCGGTTGTGATGGACACTTTGAGCCTCTTTGATTCGTAGGATCTTGTAAACATAGGAATAGGATTTGTAGTAGCCTTCCCACTTGAATCCTATAAGAATAGCACGGAAATGCGGGGAGCTGTGTCACCTTTGAGAGTTACATTGATATTAACAGTATCGCACCTTCACTTGAAGAGAGCTGGTATCCGAAGCCTTTCTAGCCGTACCGGCAATACTAGCACATATATTCCAGCAAGTTCCACTTTGCTGATTTTACTCTAATGCTTAAGGTTTTCCCGTTATATCTACACTATGATCTGTGTAGCTGCTTTGTGTCGCACTAGCAGCAGTCCACTCTTGAAGCTAAACACTGCAATGACTTACAAAATTGGCACCAAGGCATTAAGTGCCATTCTGGATGCAATGAAACTCATACGCTCCCCACTTGTTGATTCTTGTTCAGAATATCATCCTAATGACTATTCTAACCTCGAGGAGTCAAAGGCAGATGACCTGTCCTGTTCACCCATCAAGGTGCCTATTCTAATTTGGCAATGTTTTATTGATTGCGGGTATCTTGCATATGTTGTCTTGCATTTCTTCTACTTTGTTGCACCACCATCTGCTTAGTTTACTCATCATATATGTCGAGATGCCATGCCCATCCATTATCAATACATATTCCATCTATCATCATACCATGTTTTTCCACTCAAATGCTGTTCTTGTGCATCAGACATCAAAAAGGAAGAGGGTGATTGCCGAACCAGAAGGAGCACCAGCAAAGTCCTTGAAAAACGTGGTGGTGCCGGAGAAATCAGACAGCACCCCACTTATATTGGCTATACAACCAATGACACAAAACGTAGGACCGACTCCAGCAGACTGTACCCATACTTCACTGGCCACACCACTAGCCCCACCACACAGGACCTGCACTCCAGCAAAAGGTATACCGATTTCATTTGCCATAGCACCAGCTGTACCACAGAAAAATCCCACTCCAGCAAAAAGTACAGCAAGTCCACCAGCCGAAGACCTATCCCAACTGCAGAGATGGCCAATTCCTGCATATTGGAACCCCATTCCATTTACTCCCAGTTTAAAAGACAATGCTTTCAATGTTGTTAGGGACTACGTGCATATATTCCCATCATGGGAAGATTATTGTGAAGACAAACACCATTTTCACATCTTCCTGTCCAACTGACGTGTAAGTGCTATTATTCATGGCTATTATTTTCCTGTTTTCTGCTGATTGAACACATCAATGATTTACATTACATTGTTATAAATAGGCGAGGGTCAATCTGGATAGTCATGACGAGCAAAGCTTGCTTGTGCTTTTCAAGGAAGCATTCCAACAGTATCGGTGTTACCTGAGGAAATCACACTTTGATGGCAAGTCTATAAACGAATTCCTGGTGAAGTCTCATGTGCTAAATTTAGAAGACATTGAATGGAAAAACCTTGTTATGCACTGGTCTCGTTCCCAGGATGAGGTACTGTCTATGAAATCACATGACAATTTGAACTTCTACTTTTCCGCATGTGCCTTACGGATCTTTTTTGCAGGAAATCTGCTCAAAGAAGAATTCCGGTTTGACAAGAACGACATGATATCTCAAATATGCTGCCCGCTGCTTTGCTCTTGTTAGTACCTGTTGTCCTGTATCACTGTACTTGCATAAATATCTGGTTCATTATGTGACAGCAGTATGCATGATAGCTTGCTTATCAATTGTTCGCTCCAAATTATCTGATTTGTATGAATGGTTACATTAGTGTAGAATATATCCAATGCCAATGTTTTTTTAGCTCTGCATTGTTCTTGTAAGTACATGCTGTCCTTTATCAATGTACTTATAATGACAGGTAGTTGTTCATGTACCATCACTCTGCAGCTTATTTTCCTTAGCCCTCCATTTTCTACACATCAGATCTATATTTACTCTTACCATAAGGTTGGTACTGAAGAAGTTTAGCTGTGCATTGCTCTTGTCTGTACCTTTTGCCTGTATCGCTGCACTTACATTTATAGCTACTTGGTTATGTAGCGTCACTCTTCATCTTATCTTAAATATTCTCCATTTTTTCGTATATTATCACATCTATATTTACTCTTAACAAAATGTAGAATAAAGGCATGCTTTTGAAGAAGATTCTGTGGTAAACTTCTTGAATTGCCCCCCCCCCATCAGCATGGACAATGCCTTTATAGAGCCTGTCTTCACCAATAATATAAGTTTGTCCATCTCAAGCCTTCAAACTTTGTTGTATATATTTGGTTAGGCATGACTGCAACAGCTATTTATTTTTGGTGTTTGCATCAAATTGCTTGTTTAAAGTTTATTATATGTAGTTCATAAACAAAAGTTCATCCTTTCTCAATTTAAGTTTTCAATTGTACAACCAAGTTCCTTCTTCATACCATGTAAATTAAACTATATAGAGCAAGTGATCTTCTTTTGCACTGCATGTATGCTTCTGTTCTTCATCTGTAATCCAGTGGTGTGGTGAACCTACCCACTACAGCACAATGTCATATTCTGCAATATCTTAACTATGAAAAATGTCATATCATTCTACTATTATTTAAACCGTCTCTTTATTTGCCAATCTGAAATGGTATAAATTGACAGCACACTAACCATTGATACTTATGAGTTCTTGATCTGTAATCCAGTGGTGTCGTGAAGCTGCCGACTCCTTCACAATGTCATTTCCTGCCATGTCTTGACCTGAATAATACCATATTGTGTTAATGCAAATTTAAACTGTGTCACTTTATTCGTCAGTAAGAAATGTGATGAATTGTCAGCACTGATACTTTTATGTGCAAAACCTGTCATCTGTCTGCTTGTTTATCTTTCAGAGTGGGGAAGATATAAGTGTTGAACAAGCGCAGTCTCATCATCTTGCTCAGCTGCTTGCGCTGCAGCTCCCCAGCAGGGCTAACCTTTCTTGAACTCTATTGAAGTGTTGTTGGTTTTGTATATTATTTTGTCGGCGTGTTTATTTGCACTGGTGGCGATCTTCGATGCCCAGTGTATGTAATCTGCTGTCTGCTTGTGCTTTATTATCATAGTGGCGAACTTTGATGCCCAGTGGATGTAATATGCCGTAATTTCTTTATTGTATAGTATAGGTTTTTTTCTTATTCACGATGCTGCAGTTATTTTACTGTATATATATATATATCCTATCTTTGCAGTAAACCGGCCAAACCATAAAATTACGGTACATAATCGGGCCGTCATGCAATCACGATGTAGGTTGGGCCTGAAACGTGCCGATCAGCTCACGGGCCAGCAGTAGCCCGAAATGAACCCCGGCCCATGATTGTGCGAATCAAATCACGGGCTTTTAACAGGCCGAAAAATTGTCTCGGTCCTTGTTTGGCCCAATCAGATATCGGCTGCGAGCAGGCCGGATGCAAACCGGGTCGTAGTTAGGCCCAACTATATGACGGGCTTTTAACAGGCTGAAATTAATATAGGGCCGAAATGTTAAACGGGCCCTTAACAGGCCAAAACTAATATCAGACCAATTACTAAGTGGGCCTTTAGCAAGTGGGCCCAAAAGCATAGTGTCCAGTTGACGAGCCGAATCTGATATGGGCCATAATTAGGCCCAAAACCTCTTAAAGGGCCGGACCTGATATGGGCCGTAATTTGGCCTAGAACGTGGTAGGCTTTTAACGGGCGGATCTCATATGGGCCACTATTAGGCCCGGAGCGTGGCAGGCCATTAATAGACCGTATCAAATATGGGCTGGCATTTGGCCCAAAACATGGCAGCCAGTTAACGGGCCGGCCTACTAGGGTCCTTAAAATCTTGTGGTCCTACAGCTGGGCCAGCCCATTAATGTTGGTGAAATCTCGTGGGCCTTTATCTGGGCCGGCCCATTATGATCCGCAAGAATTTTGTGGGCCTTTACCTGGGCCGGCCTATTATGGCACACAAAAATCTTGTGGGCCTGTACCTGGGCCGGCCCATTATGTCCTGCGAAATCTTGTGGGCCTTTAGCTGGGCCAGCCCATTATGGTCCGCAAAATCTCGTGGGCCTTTAGCTGGGCCCGCCCATTATGGTCTGCAAAATCTTGTGGGCCTTTAGTTGGGCCGGCCCATTTAAACTTGTTGGACCGTGCCACATGTCGACATATCATAGGCGCCTTCTGTCCAGTGAGTGGATGACATCTGTCCCGACGATGAGCCGACACGTGTTTCCTCTAGCCAATGATGATTTTACACGTGGAAAATCCCCATTGGTCGGGGCTATTAATGGGTTATCGGATCCAAAACCCGACCCGATAGTTTAACGGTGTTCTGTTACGGTGGATGCCACGTGTCGGTCACCCTTGACGAAAGCACTTCTGTGACGTGCGATTTATCGTCATGGAAGTGGACACTTCCGTGATGATAATTTTGGTAATGTCATGGAACACTTCTACGACAGCACAGGTATGACTATCTTGATTCTGTCATAAATTTGTCATGGATGTACATGCATGACAAAAAAAGCGACCTACTGTGTCAAACACGTATCATCACGCACATGTATTTTTTTTGTAGTGTAGGCCATCGTCTTCAGTGTTGAAGATGGACTTGGCGACATATGCTGAAGCTAGAGCCAGGCTTGCCACGCCTGAATCAGATTCCTCTTCAGACTCCACCTCCACCTCCTTAGATGCAGACTCCTCCTCTGAATCCATCTCCTTGCCAACAAATACACGAGCCTTGCTGGATGAGCTCTTCTTGTGTAATGAAGACTTCGACGAAGACTTGGAAGAAGACTTTGAGGATTTCTTCTTCTTCTTGTCATCAGAATCATATTTCTTGCTCTTCTTCTTCTTGTTGTTCTCGTTGTCCCATTGATGACATTCAGAGATGTAGTGACCAGGTTTCTTGCACTTGTGGCACATTCTCTTCTTGTAGTCATGGGAGGAAGCTTCATTATTTCTTGAACTGGATCTCGAAGACTGTCTGAAGCCTTTCTTCTTAGTGAACCTATGGAACTTCTTCACTAACATGGCAAGTTCCTTTCCAATGTCTTCAGGATCCTCAGAACTGCAGTCAGATTCTTCTTCAGATGAGGAAACAGACTTTGCCTTCAAAGCACGAGTTCGGCCATAGTTGGGACCATAGATATCTCTTTTCTCAGATAACTGGAACTCATGTGTGTTGAGTCTCTCAAGTATGTCAGACAGATCGAGAGTCTTGAAGTCAGGGTGTTCTTGAATCATCAGGGCCAGGGTGTCAAATGAGCTGCCGAGTGATCTCAAGACTGTCTTAATGATTTCATGCTTGGTGATCTCAGTGGAGCCGAGTGCATGAAGCTCATTTGTGATGTCAGTGAGGCGATCAAACGTCAGCTGAACATTCTCATTGTCATTTCTCTTGAAGCGATTAAAGAGGTTGCGAAGAGCATCGATCCTTGAGTCTCTCTGGGTTGAGACGCCTTCATTGACCTTGGAGAGCCAGTCCCAGACTAGCTTCGCAGTTTCCAGAGCACTCACATGACCATACTGTCCTTTGGTCAGATGACCACAGATGATGTTCTTGGCAGTAGAATCCAGTTGAATGAACTTCTTGACATCAGCAGGGGTGACACCTTCACCGGCCTTGGGAACGCCATTCTTGACGACATACCAGAGATCCACATCAATGGCTTCAAGATGCATGCGCATCTTATTGTTCCAGTAGGGGTAATAAGTGCCATCGAAGACAAGGCACGCAACGAAGACTTTGATTATCCCTGCAGTCGACATAGCTAAAACTCCAGGTGGTTAAACTGAATCACACAGAACAAGGGAGCACCTTGCTCTGATACCAATTGAAAGTGCTAGTTATCGACTAGAGGGGGTGAATAGGCATTTTTTATGAAAGTCTTCAAAACACGGGGGCTTTGAAGACAGACAGTAGAAATGAACCTATTGATATGCAGCGGAAGGTAGACTACACTAGACAAGTCATAGTCAAGTAAGCAATGAAGTGAAAGCACGAAGACTATCAGCAGCTAGGTAGTATGGATCAGGATGGAAGATTGTATGAAGCCAAACAACAACAGTCTTCACACAATGAAGTCAATCAAATCATGTAAGCAGGCAATGACTTCACTAAGACAAACTGTAAGTAAAGAGAGGTAAACGATAGAACCAGTTGCTTGGTGAGGACAAGGATTTGTTGGACCGGTTCCAGTTGCTGTGACAACTGTACATCTGGTTAGGGAGGCTGAGATTCAACTCAGAATACTGCGTCTTCACCTTATTCCCCTTGAGCTAAGGACACACAGTCCTCGCCCAATCACTCTCGTAAGTCTTCAAGGGAGACTTACAAACCTTCATAGACTTCGTTCACCAGCAATCCACAATGACTCTTGGATGCTCAGAACGCGACGCCTAACCGACTGGAGGATTCACAGTCCTCAAGTGTGACAAGTCTTCAGGTCACGCAAACAGAAAGACTTCGGTGATTCCTAACAATCTTTGGCTATTGGTGTTTAGAGCTTTGTCCTCAAAAGGATTTCTCTCTCTAATGCTTTAGAGGTGGGTTGCTCTCAAACGACAAAAGCCGTGCACTAACTCTGAGCAGCCAACAATTTATGGTGTAGGGGGTGGGCTATTTATAGCCAGGAGGCAACCCGACCTGATTTGTCCGAAATGACCCTGGGTCACTAAGGAACTGACATGTGTCTAACGGTCAGATTTCAAACACACACGGCAGCTTGACTTGGGCTATAAGTAAAGCTGACTCATCCAGCCCTGGATAAGATTTGCTCTCATTGTCTTCACTCAAAGACATAGGATTTGGTTAAGCATCACTTCAGTCACTCTGACTTTGTTCACTTGGACCCCACTTAACAGTGCGGTAGTTCCTATGACTCAACAAAGAAGAAAAGGAAACTACGAAACAACTATGTCTTCGTACTCCATAGTCTTCATACAATGTCTTCTCATGTCATAGTCTTCGTTGTGAATATCTTCACAGACCACCATTGTCTTCAATGTCTTCACACATTTTTGGGGGGTCATCTCTGGTAGGTAAACCAAATCAATGAGGGACTACTACCTGTGTTATCCTGCAATTCTCACAAACACATTAGTCCCTTAACCAGGTTTGTCGTCAATACTCCAAAACCAACTAGGGGTGGCACACTGGCACTAGATGCACATACAGGCTCAAATCCCTCTCTCTCTCTCTCAAATCCCACCCAAAGCAATTAATGCTATGGAGGGATGGGAGAGGAGAGGAACAATGGAGGAGGTCAACAAATGAACCCTAGATCCATGGGATAGTTTTCCCCAAATGGATTAGCGTTTTGAGGCTTAGGGGAGGAGGAGAGAGCTCAAAAGAATGGGGAAATCTCAGATCCAAATGCTCTCCCTCGATGGGGAAGAAGGGTGCCTTATATAGTGCCCCACCAAATCTGCCACTTACGCACAGAAAAATGCAGCCCGGAACTTCTGGGCTCCTTATTGGACACATATGTGCAAACTTTCTGGTTAGCCCGGAACTTGGCCCGGAACATGGCCGGAACTTCTGGCCCCCAAAACTTCAGGGGAGGCCCGAAACATCCGGGCCCCCTTTGGGCCAGATATGTGCAAACTCTCTGGTTAGCCTAGAACTTTCCCTCGAACCTGCCTGGAACTTCTGGGCCCCGGAACTTTCGGGCTGCCCGGAACTTCCGTCCCCGTAGAAAACAGCCAGCATACCGAAAGTAAAACATGCATAACTTTTTCATACGACTATGATTTTGATGATCTTGAGCTCATTTTGAAGCTATGGAAAAGCTCCAGGTCCTCACATAGAGAACCACCCAAGATAAACCAAAATGTAGGGTCCAAAGAAAGCAAAAGTTAGATCATATATTTTGGGGAACCTATGCTATGGATTTATTTGGTGTATAGGATACAAGTGGAATTGTGTATGGAAGATGTTGACTTGAGAAAATCCATAATGAACCCCTTTGATCCCCTCTTAATAGTGCGGGATCCCTATAACTCAAGAATCATAAAATAACTACACTACATAGCTATCGAGAATCCATTCTTGAGTGTATGTGTTTCTTCGGTGGTCATCATTCCACAACACTAACGTACATGGAACTAATACCTTTGACTCGAGACTTTCACTTGAGCTCGATGTTGATGTTTCTTATTGGCTCAAGTTAAAGGCAAGACATTGGTGAAGTCTTCAAGTAGCTCCCCCATACACAATGTGGGAAGCTTTGCTTTGTATTCATCTTCTCGTGTCCATCACACGATCATCTGCAAGCTTCAAGCATGTAATTCTCCAGACTGCCTATCTTGAACTTGCCCTTGTAAACCATGATCATCATCACTTGATGTCATCCTCTCATGGGCACTTGAAATCTTTCTCTTGATGTAAGTCCATGAGAATCACCTAACCCACACAGACATAGAAAACGCATAGAATGGGTTAGTACACAAAGCGCAATTGACAAATTCTAACCATACCATAAGACCTCGTGTGGCACATGATTTGTGCTTGTGTGTTGACCATCTTTGAATTCAATCTTCGATCTTCTTCTTAGTCAACATTTATCTTTTCTCCATGATTAATCTTGATTCACAACTATATGTATATGGCAGTCATTCCGAATCCATTCAATCTCCTTGCATCACCCATGGAACAAACCTTCCTATATAACTTGATGTCATTGTTTCTTCATAGGAATTGGCATTCATTATCAAGTCTCAATGCATATATTTATGTTGATGGATTTCATCCATCAATTCATCCAATATTCTTCATGCATTGCAAATGGAACTTTCCTTCAAATGTATATCTCAATGCAAACATTAGTCTATTAGGATTGTCATTTAATTACAAAAACCACACATGGGGACTATATGTACTTTCAGGCCCGAGCTGAACCTCACACAGCCATGTCTGTGATGCATGACTGGCATCATTTGGAAAAGCGATCGGGTAATTTATGAAAGGCTGGCGGGCCAACGTAGGGCGTGACCTGTGGGTCCAAAAAAGACTTTACTCATGGAGATTCAGGTGTTGTATCTCCAGCTGGCAGATGGCCCGGGTCTCTCCTCTGAGGAGTGGGCACTTCGATACAGTCATGAAGATGCCCTGATAGACATTTATGCTAAGGAGGAGGAATATTGGTGACAGCGTGGGTCCATCAATTGGAACCTTTTTGGCGATGCTAACACCGCGTACTTCCAGGCCATTGCCGATGGCCGGCGAAGGCGGTGAACCATCCCCATCCTTTGGGATGGTGATAGGATGTTACAGGATCCGGACGCGATTCAGATGCATGTGGATTGGTTTAATGCAGCTCTATTCTCGGCGCGACCAAGGAGGAATCTGGCCCTTGCTGAGGATATTTGGGAAGAGCAACAACATATATCCCAAGCGGAGAATGACTCCCTGCTCGTGCCCTTTGAAGAAACGAAGGTGGAAGCCATTATCAAATCAATGAACCTGGCTTCCGCTTCGGGCCCCGATGGCTTGCCGGTCGACTTTTTCCATGTGTTCTGGCCTACCATCAAGGGCGATATATTGGCATTGTTCCTCGAATTCTCGGGAGGAACCTTAGATGTGTCTCGCGTGACCTACGTGATTATCTCCTTGATCCCTAAGGTCCAGGGGGCATCGGATATTTGATAGTTTCGTCCCATCACGGTCCTTAAATTGATCTTTCAGATTCTGTCCAAAGGGTACACCACTAGGGCGGCTCTATTGGCGCCTCGAATCCATCATCCTAACCAGTCGGCGTTTACGAAGGGACGATTTATCTTGGATGGGGTCCTCATACTCCACGTGGTCCTACACGAGGTCAAAAGAAGGCACCTTCGGGCGGTCTTCTTTAAGATTGACTTCCATAAAGCCTATGATACAGTCCACTGGTCCTTTCTCCAGGAGGTAAAGGATAAACGAGGCTACGATCCCCATTGGATTGCTAGGGTGATGCAGCTTGTGACGTCTTGTCACCTTTGTTGTTTAACCTGATTGTCGATTCCCTGGCGACTATCTTGGACCTAGCATGGAGGGTTGGGCACATGACGGGTGTCTGCCCACACCTTGTGGGGGTGGGGTTAGCACAGACCTTCAGTATGCGGATGAAACCATCCTCGTGGTTGAGGGCTCAGATGAGGATATCCAAAATTTGAAATTCCTTCTCATGTGCTTCCAGGAAATGCCAGGGTTGATAATAAACTTCGCGAAGAGCGAGGTGATGGTGCATGACCACTCCGTGGAAGACTCCCTCCGCATAGCTGATACGTCTCCAATGTATCTATAATTTTTTTATTGTTCCATGCTATTATATTATTTGTTTTGGATGTTTTATATGCATTAACATGTTGTTTTAATTATTTTTGGGACTAACTTATTAACCCAGAGCCCAGTGCCAGTTTCTGTTTTTTCCTTGTTTTTGTGTTTTACAGAAAAGGAATATCAAATGGAGTCCAAACGGAATAAAACTTTCACAATGATTTTTCTTGGACCAGAAGACATCTAGAAGAATTGGAGGGGGGGCAGAGGAGTCCCAAGGAGGACACAAGCCTGCTAGCCTCCCGAGTACCATGCAACTTTTGCCGGTGCATTAAACCACCATATATCCTTCCTCAAAACAGCCACCATACCCTACCTATTATGGCATTTCCATAGCCATTCCGAGATATATTGCCATGCAACTTCCATAGTTCCATTTATTATGACACGCACCATCGTTG
This sequence comes from Triticum urartu, assembly GCF_003073215.2. NCBI lineage: Eukaryota > Viridiplantae > Streptophyta > Magnoliopsida > Poales > Poaceae > Triticum > Triticum urartu. The sequence continues at coordinate 294,455,461 of NC_053022.1, forward strand.
TCATATTGCTTTGCATGATCATGTAGTTGGCATAGTATTTGTGGCAAGGCCACCATTCATATTTTTTATACACGTCACTCTTGATCATTGCACATACCGGTACACCGCCGGAGGCATTCATATAGAGTCATATTTTGTTCTAGTATCGAGTTGTAATTCTTGAGTTGTAAGTAAATAAAAGTGTGATGATCATCATTATTAGAGCATTGTCCCATGTGAGGAAAGGATGATTGAAGCTATGATTCCCTCACAAGTTGGGACGAGTCTCGGACTTCATAAAAAAATATAAGAGGACAAAGAAGCCCAAATAAAAAAAGAGGCCAAAGAAGCCCAAACAAAAAAATGAGAGAAAAGAGAGAAGGGACAATGTTACTATCCTTTTTTTCCACACTTGTGCTTCAAAGTAGCACCATGATCTTTATGATAGAGAGTCTCCTATTTTCTCACTTTCATATACTAATGGGAATTTTTTATTATAGAACTTGGCTTGTATATTCCAATGATGGGCTTCCTCAAATTACCCTAGATCTTCATGAGCAAGCAAGTTGGATGCATACCCACTTAGTTTCTTTTTGAGCTTTCAAACACTTATAGCTCTAGTGCATACGTTGCATGGCAATCCCTACTCACTCACATTGATATCTATTGATGGGCATCTCCATAGCCCATTAATATGCCTAGTTGATGTGAGACTTTATCCTTCTTTTTGTCTTCTCCACAACCACCATATTCTTTTCCACCTATAGTGCTATATCGATGGCTCACGCTCATGTATTGCGTGAAAGTTGAAAATGTTTGAGAACACAAAAAGTATGAAGCAATTGCTTGGCTTGTCATCAGGGTTGTGCATGATGAAATACTTTGTGTGATGAAGATGGAGCATAGCCAGACTATATGATTTTGTAGGGATAACTTTCTTTGGCCATGTTATTTTGAGAAGACATGATTGCTTTATTAGTATGCTTGAAATATTATTGTTTTTATGTCAATATTAAACTTTTGTTTTGAATCTTATGGATCTGAATATTCATGCCACAATAAATAAGATTACATGGATAAATATGTTAGGTAGCATTCCACATCAAAAATTCTGTTTTCATCATTTACCTACTCGAGGAAGAGCAGGAATTAACCTTGGTGATGCTTGATACGTCTCCACGTATCTATAATTTTTTGATTGTTCCACGCTATTATATTATCTGTTTTGGATGTTTTATATGCACTAATATGTTATTTTATATTATTTTTGGGACTAACTTATTAACCCAGAGCCCAGTGTCAGTTTCTGTTTTTTTCCTTATTTTTGAGTTTCACAGAAAAGGAATATCAAACGGAGTCCAAACGGAATAAAACTTCCGCGATAATTTTTCTTGGACCAGAAGACATCCAGAAGACTTGGAGACGGGGCCACAGGAGTCCTGAGGAGGCCACAAGCCTTCTATGCGCGCCCTGAGGGCTTGTGGGACCCTCGGGTGTCCTCTAACCCTAAATCTTGCTCTATAAATTCCCAAATATTCCCAAACCATGAGAGGCATCCACCAAAATACTTTTCCGCCGCTGCAAGCCTCTGTTCCCGTGAGATCCCATCTTGGGGCCTTTTTCGGCACCCTGTCGGAGGGGGATTCAATCACGAAGGGCATCTACATCAACCTTATTGCCCTTTCGATCAAGCATGCGTAGTTTACCACGGACCTACAAGTCCATAGCTAGTAGCTAGATGGCTTCTTCTCTCTCTAGGCTCTTCAATACCATGTTCTCCTCAATGTTCTTGGAGTTCTATCCGATGTAATATTCTTTTGCGGTGTGTTTGTCGAGATCCGATGAATTGTGGATTTATGATCAGATTATCTATGAGTATTATTTTAGTCTTTTCTGAAATCTTTTATGCATGATCAAATATCTTTGTATTTCTCTTTGAATTATCTATTTGGTTTGGCCAACTTGATTGGTTCTTCTTGCAATGGGAGAGGTGCTTAGTTTTGGGTACAATCGTGCGGTGTCTTCACCCAGTGACATATAGGGGTAGCGAGGCACGTATTGTATTGTTGCCATCAAGGGTAAAAGGATGGGGTTTTCATCATATTGCTTGAGTTTATCCCTCTACATCATGTCATCTTACTTAAGGCGTTACTCTGTTTTTATGAACTTAATAGTCTAGATGCATGCTGGATAGCAGTCGATGTGTGGAGTAATAGTAGTACATGCAGGCAGGAGTCGATCTACTTGACACGGACGTGATGCCTAAATTCATGATCATTTCCTTGGGTATTGTCATAACTTTGCGCTTTTCTATCAATTGCTCGACAGTAATTTGTTTACCCACTGTATGTTTTCTTTCAAGAGAGAAGCCTCTAGTGAAACCTATGGCCCCCGGGTCTATTTTCCATCATATATTTTCAGATCTATAAACCAAAAAACCCAAAAATACATTTCTGTGATTTATTTAGATTTATTTTAGTTTGCCTTTTTATTTATCTTTTATACCTATCTCTATTAGAACTCACTCTTGTTCGAGACCATGAAGGGATTGACAACCCCTTTTTCGCGTTGAGTGCAAGTGTTTATTAGTTTGTGCAGGTGCATGGATTGGAGACTTGCTTGTGCCTCCTACTGGATTGATGCCTTGGTTCTTAACTGAGGGAAGTACTTATCTCTACTTTGTTGCATCACCGTTTCCTCTTCAAGGGAAAAACCAACGCAAGCTCAAGAAGTAACAGGAAGAATTTCTGGCGCCATTGCCGGGGAGGTTCTACATCAAACCTACCAAGTACCCATCATAATCTCTCATCTCTTGTATTACATTATTTTCCATTTGCCTCTCATTTTCCTCTCCCCCACTTCTAAAACGTTTTCATAAAAAATACAAAATATTTGTCTTTTTATTCGCCTTCTTTCGTTCCTCTTTTTGTTTGCCCTTATGTCTTACTTGGTTTGTTTGCTCGTTTGCTTGGTATAATTGTGTGTTTATTGAAAATCAAAAGCAAAGAGTTTATGGATCCTCATCCACTTGCTAATCTTTTTAAAATATCCAACTATGATGAACCAATTGCTAGTGAGTTGAGTGCACTAGATTATCTTTATGAAGTTTTGCTTGAAATCTGTGAATCTGAAAATTGTGATGAAGTGCTTTATGAAATGATTCATGATAGATACTTGAATAAAAAGCATGATTACAGTAATGTTATTATAAATTCTATTGATGTCAATTGTGCTAATAATATGCAAAACCCTAAGCTTGGGGATGCTAATTTTGCTATGTCCACTACTTATTGTAATGATCATGACTGGGGTGATAATGGTTCTTATGATCCTGAAAATTTGTTTAAGCCTCATGATGAATGTGATATTGATAATAATGTTTGCAATAATATTGAAAGTGGGTTTGAAATATTGTCAAATTTAGGATATAATGATCCCACTACTTTGGACATTGATCAATCTTATGAATTTTTTGATAAAAGTGGGTTTGGATAGGTCATGACATTCTTTGATGATAATCCCACTATTTTGGAAGAGTGTCAACTTTTCATGCATGTGGATCGTGTAGGGAATATGCTTTGTGATAGCTATACTATTAAATTAGAGTATGATCCCACATGTAATTATTACGAGAGAGGGAAATATGGTTGTAGAAATTTTCATGTTACTAAATTACCTCTCGTTATGTTGATATTGTCAATGTTTTATTCTTCTTCCTTGCATATGCTAGTTTTTGCTTGTCTTGATAATTTGTTTGCTTATAAAATGCCTATGCATAGGAAGTATGTTAGGCTTAAACTTGTTTTTCACATGCTTCATGATGCTCTCTTCGTGTTTCAATTGATATCCTTCATGTGAGCATAATTAAAATTATCAACGCCTAGCTAAAAGGCTTTAAAGAAAAGCGCTTGCTGGGAGACAACCCAATATTTTTTATTTTCCATTTTTATGTGTATACACATTATTACCTCTGTAGTAATTTTGTTTTGGTGTTTTAATTAGTGTTTGTGCCAAGTAAGACCTTTGGGATGGTCTATGGTGATAGTTGATTTGATCTTGCTGAAAAACAGAAACTTTTGCGTCCAGTAAAATAATTTTCATAATTCACAGAAGCGTGATAAAATCCTGATTTTTCTACACAAGATTAATATACAAATTACTAGGTCCTAATTTTTCAGAATTTTTTGAGTTACAGAAGCATATGAAGTTTTCAGATTGCTACAGACTGTTCTGTTTTTGACAGATTTTGTTTTCTAGGTGTTGTTTGATTATTTTGATGAATCTATGGGTAGTATCGGGGGGTATGAACCATGAAGAAGTTGGAATACAGTAGAAATTACACCAATATAAATTAAGAATGAGTTCACAATAGTACCTAAAGTGGTGATTTATTTTATTATACTAACAGATCTCATGAGTTTTCTGTTGAGTTTTGTGTTGTGAAGTTTTCAAGTTTTGGGTAAAGATTTGATGGACAGCGGAATAAAGGAGTGGAAAGAGCCTAAGCTTGTGGATGCCCAAGGCACCCCAGGGTAATATTCAAGGATAACCAAGCATCTAAGCTTGGGGATGCCCCGGAAGGCATCCCCTCATTTGTCTTCAATCCATCGGTAAATTTACTTGAGGCTATATTTTTATTCACCACATAATATGTGTTTTGCTTGGAGCGTCTTGTATGATATGAGTATTTGCTTTTTAGTTTGCCACAATCATCCTTGTTGTGCACATCTTTTGATAGAGATACACATTAATCGTGAATTTATTAGAATACTCTATGTGCTTCACTTATATATTTTGAGCTAGGCAATTTGCTCTAGTGCTTCACTTATATCTTTTTAGAGCACGGCGGTGGTTTTATTTTATTGAAATTGTTGAACTCTGATGCTTTACTTATATTATTTTGAGAGTCTTTAAGCAACATGGTAATTTGCTTAGGTTATGAATTTAGTCCTAATATGATGGGCATCCAAGAGGGATATAATAAAAACTTTCATATAAAGAGAGCATTGAATATATGAGAAGTTTGATTCCTTACATATTGTTTTGAGATATAAAGATGGTGATATTAGAGTCATGCTAGTGAGTAATTGTGAATTGGTAGAAATACTTGTGTTAAAGTTTCTGATTTCCATAGCATGCCCGTATGGTGAACCGTTATGTGATGAAGTCGGAGCATGTTTTATTTTTTGATTGTCTTCCTTATGAGTGGCAGTCGGGGACAAGCGATGGTCTTTTGCTACCAATCTATCCCCCTAGGAGCATGCATGTAGTACTCTTTGATGACTAATATTTTTTTGCAATAAGTATGTGAGTTCTTTATGACTAATGTTGAGTCCATGGATTATACGCACTCTCACCCTTCCACCATTGCTAGCCTCTCTAGTATCGCGCAACTTTCACTGGTGCATTAAACTCACCATATATCCTTCCTCAAAACAGCCACCATACCTACCTATTAAGGCATTTCCATAGCCATTCCAAGATATATTTCCATGCAATTTCCACAGTTTCATTTATTATGACACGCACCATCATTGTCATATTGCTTTGCATGATCATGTAGTTGGCATAGTATTTGTGGCAAGGCCACCGTTTATATTTTTTATACATGTCACTCTTGATCATTGCACATCCCGGTACACCGCCGGAGGCATTAATATAGAGTCATATTTTGTTCTAGTATCGAGTTGTAATTCTTGAGTTGTAAGTAAATAAAAGTGCGATGATCATCATTATTAGAGCATTGTACCATGTGAGGAATGGATGATGGATATGATTCCCTCACAAGTTGGGACGAGTCTCCGGACTTTATAAAAAATAAAAGAGGAAAAAGAAGCCCAAATAAAAAAAGAGGCAAAGAAGCCCAAATAAAAAAATAAGAGAAAAGAGAGAAGGGACAATGTTACTATCCTTTTTTCTACACTTGTGCTTCAAAGTAGCACCATGATCTTTATGATAGAGAGTCTCCTATTTTGTCATTTTCATATACTACTGGGAATGTTTCATTATAGAACTTGGCTTGTATATTCCAATGATGGGCTTCCTCAAATTGCCCTAGGTCTTCATGAGCAAGCAAGTTGGATGCACACCCAGTTTCTTTCTGAGCTTTCCTACACTTATAGCTCTAGTGCATCCGTTGCATGGCAATCCCTACTCACTCACATTGATATCTATTGATGGGCATCTCCATAGCCCGTTAATACGCCTAGTTGATGTGAGACTTTCTCCTTCTTTTTGTCTTCTCCACAACCACCATATTCTTTTCCACCTATAGTGCTATATCCATGACTCACGCTCATGTATCACGTGAAAGTTGAAAAAGTTTTATAACACTAAAAGTATGAAACAATTTCTTGGCTAGTCATCGGCGTTGTGCACGATGAAATACTTTGTGTGATGAAGATGGAGCATAGCCAGACTATATGATTTTGTACGGATAACTTTATTTGGCCATGTTATTTTGAGAAGACATGATTGCTTTATTAGTATGCTTGAAGTTATTGTTTTTATGTCAATATTAAACTTTTGTTTTGAATCTTATGGATCTAAATATTCATACCACTATAAAGAAGATTACATGGATAAATATGTTAGGTAGCATTCCACATCAAAAAAATTGTTTTTATCATTTACCTACTCGAGGATGAGCAGGAATTAAGCTTGGGGATGCTAGATACATCTCCAATGTACCTATAATTTTTGATTGTTCCATGCTATTATATTATCTGTTTTGGGTGTTTTATATGCATTAATATGTTATTTTATATCATTTTTGGGACTAACTTATTAACCCAGAGCCCAGTGTTTGTTTCTGTTTTTTCCTTGTTTTTGAGTTTTACAGAAAAGGAATATCAAACGGAGTCCAAACGAAATAAAACTTTCGCGATGATTTTTCTTGGACTAGAAGACTTGGAGAGGGGGGCGAAGGAGTCCTGAGGGGGCCACAAGCCTGCTAGGCGCGCCCCAAGGGGGCGCGCCCTGAGGGCTTGTGGGCCCCTCGGGTGTCCTCTAACCCTCATTCTAGCTCTACAAATTCCTAAATATCCCAAACCACCAAAGGCATCCACTAAAATACTTTTCCGCCGCCGCAAGCCTCTATTCCCGTGAGATCCCATCTTGGGGCCTTTTTCGGCACCCTACCGAAGGGGGATTCAATCACGGAGGGCATCTACATCAACCTTATTGCCCTTCCGATGAAGCATGAGTAGTTTTCCATAGACCTATGGGTCCATGGCTAGTAGCTAGATGGCTTCTTCTCTCTCTATGATCTTCGATGCCATGTTATCCTCAGTGTTGTTGGAGTTCTATCCGATGTAATATTATATTGCAGTGTGTTTGTCGAGATCCGATGAGTTGTGGATTTATGATCAAATTTTCTATGAATATTATTTGAGTCTTTTCCGAACTCTTTTATGCATGATCAAATATCTTTGTATTTCTCTTCCAATTATCGGTTTGGTTTGGCTAACTAGATTGGTTCTTCTTGCAATGGGAGAGGTGCTTAGTTTTGTGTTCAATCTTGTGGTATCCTCACCCAGTGACATAGTAGGGGTAGCGAGGCACGTATTGTATTGTTGCCATCAAGGGTAAAAAGATGGGTTTTTCATCATATTGCTTGAGTTTATCCCTCTACATCATGTCATCTTACTTAATGCGTTACTCCGTTCTTATGAACTTAATACTCTAGATGCATGCTGGATAGGGGCCGATGTGTGGAGTAATAGTAGTAGATGCAGGCAGGAATCCGTCTACTTGACACTGACGTGATGCCTATATTCATGATCATTGCCTTGGATATCATCATAACTTTGCAGTTTTCTATCAATTGCTCGACAGTAATTTGTTTACCCATTGTATGTTTTCTTTCAAGAGAGAAGCCTCTAGTGAAACCTATGGCCCCTGGGTCTATTTTCCATCATAAATTTTCAGATCTATAAACCAAAAAACCCAAGAATAGCTTGCTGCAATTTATTTAGATTTATTTTAGTTTGCCTTTTTATTTATCTTTTATACCTATCTCTATTAGATCTCACTCTTGTTCGAGACCGTGAAGAGATTGACAACCCCTTTTTCATGTTGAGTGCAAGTGTTTGTTAGTTTCTGCAGGTGCATAGATTGGAGACTTGCTTGTGCCTCCTACTGGATTGATACCTTGGTTCTTAACTGAGGGAAATACTTATCTCTACTTTGCGGCATCACCCTTTACTCTTCAAGGGAAAAATCAACGCATTCTCAAGAAGTAGCAATAGCCAACCGGCTTAACTGCCGATTAGGATCTTTCCCGACCACCTACCTTGGCTTGCCAATCAGTGAATCCCGCCTCCAGGAGAAAGACCTCCGTCCCACGATGTCCAAACTCCAATATCGTGTCGAACTTTGGCAGGGACGTTGGCTTTCCAAGGCGGCCCGGGTGGTTTTGATGTACTCCTCACTGATTAGCCCGATCATGTACTTGATGGGATTCTTTAGCCTGCATGAATCCCTTCACCAAGAGGTTGCCAAATACTTGTCCAAATTCTTCTGGGCAGGTCAGGACAATAGGCAGAAATACCACATGGTGAGATGGTCAGAGATATGCAAGCAGAAGAACCAAGGTGGCCTGGGGGGTATTTCGTCCAAGTGGATGAACATAGCCTTGTTGTCCAAATGGTTATGGCACATTGAAGCAGGTGATGGGGGTTATGGCTCCAGATTATCCGCGCAAAATACTTGCGTGGGAAACCCCTAGTCTTTGCTCCCAAAACGGGTGGATCCCAGTTCTGGCAATCGATCATTCAGCTGATGCCTGTTCTTCGGATAGGATCTTCGATCGCAGTGGGGACGGGTACTAATACCTTGTTTTGGTTAGACCGGTGGTCGGGCAATAGACCGTTCGCCGAACAGTTCTATGCGTTATTCAGTATTTGTGCCCACCCGCAGCTCACCGTGTGTGCAACCCTTGCGGGCCTAGGGGCATAGCCTTCCACCCCACCTTCGGCCCGCTTGAGTAGGACCAATGGGAGGAACTGCTTCAATGCATAGCCCTCCACCCTCCCTCCCTTGAGGAGGATACAATTTCCTGGTCTCTCGAACCAGGTGGGGATTTCTGTCCCAAATCCTTATACCACATGCTAGTGGCTACCCCGGGCCCGACCGATATGACTCTCCTTTGGGAGATTAAGCCATCCCTAATGATTCGCATTTTCCTTTGGCAATGGGTGCGTGGCCGCTTACCTTCGGGTACTGAGGTCCGTCAGCGGAATGGCCTAGGGGACGGGCTGTGTCCATTGTGTGGAGTGCTGGAAGACTCCAACCATGTTTTCTTCCGCTGCCCGGTGGCGATCTTCCTTTGGAGTTGCCTCCGGGATATGGTTGACGGCAACTAGTGCCACGACAATCTCCCTGACTTGTTCCAGGAGGTCCTAAGTCGGGATGGCAGGATTTACCCCACCCTTTGGGTTGTGGTGGGCTCGCTTGCCTGGATACTATGGACTATGCGCAATAAACTAGTGATTGAGCATGTAATTCCATCTCGTGCGACTTGCGCGATTTACAAACTATGTGGTTTCTTACAGCTCTAAAGGCTGCTTAGCAAGCGGCCTAATTGGGACAACATTGACAGGATCACTGCAAGTCTATGCGCCACTATTGGATCTATGGCGCCGCCGCTCCCCCTCCACCGCCAGAGCCAGATTAGCTAGCTTTGAAGGAAATATGCCCTAGAGGCAATAATAAAGTTGTTATTTAAATTTCCTTATATCATGATAAATGTTTATTATTCATGCTAGAATTGTATTAACCCGAAACTTAGTACATGTGTGAATACATAGACAAACAGAATGTCAGTAGTATGCCTCTACTTGACTAGCTCGTTGAATCAATGATGGTTATGTTTCCTAACCATAGACATGAGTTGTCATTTTATTAACGGGATCACATCATTAGAGAATGATGTGATTGACTTGACCCATCCGTTAGCTTAGCACGATGATCGTTTAGTTTGTTGCTATTACTTTCTCCATGACTTATACATGTTCCTATGACTATGAGATCATGCAACTCCCGAATACCGGAGGAACACTTTGTGTGCTACCAAATGTCACAACATAACTGGGTGATTATAAAGGTGCTCTACATGTGTTTCCGATGGTGTTTGTTGAGTTGTCATAGATCGAGATTAGGATTTTTCACTCCGATTGTCGGAGAGGTATCTCTGGGCCCTCTCGGTAATGCACATCAATATAAGCCTTGTAAGCATTGTGACTAATGAGTTAGTTGTGGGATGATGCATTACGGAACGAGTAAGGAGACTTACCAGTAACGAGATTGAACTAGGTATTAAGATACCGACGATCGAATCTCAGGCAAGTACCATATCGATGACAAAGGAAACAACGTATGTCATTATGCGGTTTGACCAATAAAGATCTTCGTAGAATATGTGGGAGCCAATATGAACATCCAGGTTCCGCTATTGGTTATTGACCGGAGATGTGTCTCAGTCATGTCTACATAGTTCTCAAACCCGTAGGGTCCGCACGCTTAACGTTCGGTGATGACCGGTATTATGAGTTTATGTGTTTTGATGTACCGAAGGTAGTTCGGAGTCCCGCATGTGATCACGGACATGACGAGGAGCCTCGAAATGGTCGAGACATAAAGATCGATATATTGGATGGCTATGTTTGGACATCGGAAAGGTTTCGAGAGAGTTCGGGCATATACCGGAGTACCATGGGGTTACCGGAACCCCCCGGGGAGTCAATGGGCCTTAATGGGCCATAGTGGAAAGGAGGAGGAGGCGGCCAAGGTGGAGGCGCCCCCCAAGCCCAATACGAATTGGGAGGGGGGGCAGCCCCCCTTTCCTTCTCTCCCTCTCCCCCTTCCTTCCCTCTCCTACTCCAACTAGGGAAGGGGGAATCCTACTCCCACCGGGAGTAGGACTCCCCCCTTGGGCGCGCCTAGGAGGTCGGCCCTCTCCCCTCCTCTACTCCTTTATATACGGGGGAGGGGGCACCCCATAGACACACAAGTTGATCATTGATCTCTTAGCCGTGTGCGGTGCCCCCCTCCACCATAATCCACCTCGGTCATATCATCATAGTGCTTAGGTGAAGCCCTGCGTCGGTAGCTTCATCATCACCGTCATCATGCCATCGTGCTAACGAAGCTCTCCCTCAACACACAACTGGATCGGGAGTTCGTGGGACGTCACTGAGCCGAACGTGTGCAGATCGCGGAGGTGTCGTACTTTTGGTACTAGGATCGGTTAGATCGTGAAGATGTATGACTACATCAACCGCGTTGTCATAATGCTTCCGCTTACGGTCTACGAGGGTACGTGGACAACACTCTTCCCCTCTCGTTGCTATGCATCACCATGATAGATCTTGCATGTGCGTAGGGATTTTTTTGAAATTACTGCATTCCCCAACAAGCTTGGTATTCTCCTTTCGGGGTTTATTATGTTGTGCCCCCAGATGAACCTATTCGATCTCTTCGACTTTGTTTTGCTTTGCTTCTCTTTCGGCCTGAACCTTGAGCTCAATGTTGTTCTCGAATGTTGTTGGTGCGGTTGCTTTATAATCTAAAGCGAGGGAAAACCCTTTTTCGTCATAAATACGAAGGGGCGGATGTTTGAGAGAACTAGATATCCATGAACACGTTCGGACCGATCGAATGGTTGGGTCCCTTAATCATGAGCGTGAGATCCTAAAGGCATCTCCAACATTGTGCCCCAAATCGAACTCGTTATCCATCCACGGAGGTGGACACGAGAGCTGGACATCCGACCCTATACCACAAATACCCACCTCTTACAAAAAAATAGCACAATAGTCTTTCGTGGTTCCTCCAAATAGCAACAACCTTCCTCCAATGTGAACCAACCTGTGGTTGGATGGTTAGAGCAATTGTAGTATCATCAGCCCACCACGGTTCAAGTCCTAGTGCTCGCATTTATTCCTGGATTTATTTCAGGATTTCCGGCAATGCGCATTCAGTGGGAGCAGACGTTCTCGTCGACAACGAGGTGCCTACTGTAAGTTAGGAAGAGGAGGATTGCATGCATCGATAATTCTCATTAATCATGCACTAGGCACATATATAGGTATAGGGGCTGCGAGATTTCAACCGTATCCGCTATATAGGGAAAGGATCGGGAGATATCGCTAAGCTAGGAAGTGATTACAATAGATCCTAGCCGCCAGATATACATGCAATGACACCGTTCTCAATACCTACGATGACTTCATAAATTTCAAGATGATATGCCGGCTCAGTCTTTTGGAGGTGCTCATAGAGGTAGAGTATGCATGTGTGTTGGTGAGTATATGCGCGTGTATATGAGCGCTTGCATATGTACTATATTTAAGAAAAAAACTTCCTCCAACACAACAACCTTCCCCAAACATCCTCGGCGCTCAATCGTGAAACTGTGGGTTGTTGTTTAGACGACCACGAGATCAGAGAGGGCCCGAGGTAGACGCAGTAGCCGGAGGTGGAGCGTCGAGTGTCGGCGCACCCAGCCTAGTCGGCGTCGGAGTAGGTGACGAGGTTGGTGTCGGAGGAAGCCGTCAGGGTGAGACCCATAGCCATGGTGCCACATATATACCAGAGAATACGTTTCACCAGAGCCCAATGAGTGTCACGGGGGCGTGCATGTGAAGGCACACCTGCTGGACAGCATACTGAAGATCCGGTCGCGTCAACCTGAGGTACTGAAGAGCATCGACAATAGAGCAGTAGAAGGGAGCGTCAGACGCCAGAGAACCCTCGACGGCAGACACCTTGGCTTTCGTATCGACAGGCGTGGAAGCGGGCTTGCAATTAACCATGTCGGCTCGCTCCAAAATCTCGTAGGCGTACTTTGCTGATGCGGAAAGAAGCCAGTGGAACAGCATACGACCTCGATGCCGAGGAAGTAATGGAGATCCCCCCAAGTCCTTGAGGGCGAACTTGGTGCCAAGTCGAGCAGTGATCTGCTGAAGAAGTGTTGGCGAGGATGCAGTCAGGATGATGTCGTCAACATACAGGAGGAGGTATGCAGTAGTGACTGCCTGATGATAAACAAACAAGGAGGCGTTGGACCGTGTGGACTGGAACCCCTGCTGCTGAAGGAAGGCCGCAACATACGCTGGTACCAGGCCTGAGGTGCCTGCTTCAACCCGTAAAGAGAACGGGAGAGCAAGCACACATGGTCCGGATAGGTGGTGTCAACGAAACCAGTGGGCTGCTGACAGAACACCTACTCATCTAGGTGACCATGCAAGAAAGCATTGGACACATCGAGCTGGTCAACGAGCCAGGCGCAAGAAATAGCCAGCTGGAGAACGGCACGAATCGTGCCCGGTTTGACAACCGGGGCAAAGGTGTCGGTGAAGTCCACGCCGGCGCGCTGTCGAAAGCCGCGCACACCCAACGCGCCTTATAGCGCTCGAGGGAGCCGTCGGGGCGAGTCTTGTGGCGGAGACCCACTTGAAGTGATGACATTGGCGTGGGGAGGCCGCGGTACAAGCTGCCACATACGGTTGCGCTGCAGGGCGTCAAACTCCTTACGCATCGCAGCGAGCCAGTTCGGATCCCGAAGGGCTACACGAGCGGAGGTGGGTAGCGGAGACGGTGCCAAGGTAGACGCAACACACATGTACTCATCGGAGGTGTAGCGCATGCTACGACGAAACGTCCCGGTGCGAGCCCGAGTGACCACACTAGTGGGGGGTGCATCCCCTGTCGGCGGAGCCAGAGGGGAGACCAGAAATGAGGGATTCGAGCCCGTCTCCGAGGCTGCTGAAGAGCCTGCAGCCGCCGAGCCAGGAGAGGCAGCACCCGGTGGGGCCGAGCCGGAGACCGCGGCAGCGGGGGCACCCGAGGGGGCGGCCACGCCCGAGGCGCCGCTAGAGGGGGCAGCCGGGCCTGCGGCGGGCGTGGGGGGCCCAAGGGAGCAGCCGGGCCAGAGGGCACGTGGCGCGCGAGTTGGGCCGGGGCCAAGGCGGTGCTCGGCGAGGGGGGCAGCCCACCAGGGGTGGTGGCAGGGGCGAGCCGCGCCGTGGGAGGAGCCGGAGGCTGCTCGGTGGAGGATGGTACCTGTTGAAAAGGGAACACCCGCTCATCAAAGTACACGTGCCGCGATGTATAAACGCGGTGGGATACTGGACCATAGCACCGGTAGCCGTTGGTGTTGGGAGGGTAGCCATGAAAGATGCAAGGAACCGACCGTGGAGCGAGTTTGTGAGGAATGGTGGACGCGGTGCTAGGATAATAGAGACACCCGAAGATGTGAAGACCATCATAAGACGGAGGTGCACCAAAGAGAAGATGATGAGGAGCATAGTTCCAGCGTGAGCGGCATGGGCGGATGTTGATGAGGAGAGTGGCGGTGGCGAGAGCGTCCGGCCAAAACCGGGGAGGCACGTTGGAGTGAAAGAACAACATGCGTACGCAGTCATTAAGAGTGTGTAGGATACGCTCAGCACGGCCATTTTGTTGGGACATGTAGGGGCAAGTGAGACGAAAGATAGTGACGTGTGTAGCGAGAAGGTTGCGGACAGCAACGTTATCAAATTCTTTTCCGTTATCAGTTTGGAGAGCAAGGATGGGACGACCGAACTGTATGGTGACATACGCGTAAAACGCGGTGAGTGTGGCAAGTGCATCGGACGTAGGACAAAGAGGAAACGTCCACACATAATGAGAAAAGTCATCTAAGATCACCAAGTAATAAAGATAGCCCATGTTGCTTGCAACCGGGGATGTCCAAACATCACTATGGATTAACTGAAATGGAAAAGTAGAAATATTTGTGGACGCACTAAAGGGAAGACGGGCATGCTTGCCAAGACGGCAAGCCTCACAAGTATGGTCGTTGATCTTATTGCATTAGAATGAAAAACTCTTAAGAATTTGACGCAAAGTGGTGGGGTTCGGGTGTCCCAAACGAGCATGCCAAAGGTCGACACCTGCGGCGAGGGCGACTGGGGTGGTGGCGGGGGAGTGCACCGGGTAGAGCTCGTCGGGACTATCGCATCGGTGAAGGATCATCCGGGTGCGCGCGTCCTACACAGAAAAACTGACATCATCAAATTCAACGGTAATGGGATTCTCACGAGCAAGAAGACGAACAGATATGAGGTCCGTGACTAAATTAGGAGAAACAAGAGCATTAGACATGGTGATAGGCGTAGATGTGGAAGGAAACAAAGTACGACCAACATGTGTGATGGGTAAAGAGAAACCGTTACCAACGGTGATGTGAGTAGGAGTATGAACCGGAGTGAAGGACGTTACCGTACCGGGATGAGATGTCATGTGGGCGGTGGCGCCCGAGTCCATGTACCAAGCGTCGTCGGTGACGTAGTTGTTCGGTGATGTGGCCGAGTGCAGTGCAGCCAAAGAAGCATCGCCCCGTGCCGGGGAGAGCGGGGCGAAGTCACCGTAGGGCTGAACCGGGGCGGGCGGAGCGTAATCGCCGGCCATCGTCGGGCCGGGCAGAGCCGCGGTGCCGGTACCGGTCGGCTGCTGTGGCACGGCGAAGTAGGTCGGGTGGCCTGCCGGGAAAACCGGCGGCATGATGAAGCCGTGATACGTCTCCAACGTATCTAGAATTTTTTATTGTTCCATGCTATTATATTATCTGTTTTGGATGTTAATGGGCTTATTTATACACTTTTATATTATTTTTGGGACTAACCTACTAACCCAAGGCCCAGTGCAAATTGTTGTTTTTTTGCCTATTTCAGTGTTTCGCAGAAAAGGAATATCAAACGGAATCCAAACGGAATAAAACCTTCGGGAGAGTTATTTTGGAACAAACGTGATCCAGGGGACTTCGAGTGGACGTCAAGCAACCTACGAGGAGGCCATGAGGCAGGGGGCGCACCTACCCCCCCCCCCCCCCCCCCCCCCCCCCCCCCCCCCCCCCCCCCCCCCCCCCCCCGCGGGCGCGCCCTCCCCCCTCATGGGCCCCTAGTGGCTCCATCGACCTACTTCTTCCTCCTGTATATATTAATATACCCCGAAAACATCCAGGAGCACCACGAAACCCTATTTCCACCGCCGCAACCTTCTGTACCCAAGAGATCCCATCTTGGGGCCTTTTCCGGAGCTCCGCCGGAGGGGGAATCGATCACGAAGGGCCTCTACATCAACTCCATGGCCTCTCCGATGATGTGTGAGTAGTTTACCTCAGACCTTCGGGTCCATATTTATTAGCTAGATGGCTTCTTCTCTCTCTTTGGATCTCAATACAATGTTCTCCTCGATCTTCTTGGAGATCTATTTGATGTAACTCTTTTTGCGGTGTGGTTGTCGAGATCCGATGAATTATGGGTTTATGATCAAGTTTATCTATGAACAATATTTGATTCTTCTCTGAATTCTTTTATGTATGATTGGTTATCTTTGCAAGTCTCTTCGAATTATCAGTTTGGTTTGGCCTACTAGATTGATCTTTCTTGCAATGGGAGAAGTGATTAGCTTTGGGTTCAATCTTGCGGTGTCCTTTCCCAGTAACAGCATGGGCGGCAAGGCATGTATTGTATTGTTGCCATCGAGGATAAAAAGATGGGGTTTATATCATATTGCTTGAGTTTATCCCTCTACATCATGTCATCTTGCCTAATGCATTACTATGTTTTTATGAACTTAATACTCTAGATGCATGTTGGATAGCGGTCGATGTGTGGAGTAATAGTAGTAGATGCAAAATCGTTTGGGTCTACTTGTCGCGGACGTGATGCCTATATACATGATCATGCCTAGATATTCTCATAATTATGCACTTTTCTATCAATTGCTCGACAGTAATTTGTTCACCCATCGTAATACTTATGCTATCTTGAGAGAAGCCACTAGTGAAACCTATGGCCCCCGGGTCTATTCTCTTTTATATTAATCTCCCGTCAACAAGCTATTTCTGGCACCATTTATTTTGCAATCTTTACTTTCAATCTATATCATAAAAATACCAAAAATATTTATCTTATTATTATTATCTCTATCAGATCTCACTCTCGTAAGTGACCGTGAAGGGATTGACAACCCCTTTATCGCGTTGGTTGCGAGGTTCTTATTTTTTTGTGTAGGTATGAGGGACTTGCGTGTAGTCCCCTACTGGATTGATACCTTGGTTCTAAAAAACTGATGGAAATAATTACGCTACTTTGCTGCATCACCCTTTCCTCTTCAAGAGAAAACCAACGCAGTGCTCAAGAGGTAGCAAGAAGGATTTCTGGCGCCGTTGCCGGGGAGATCTACGCACAAGTCAAGACATACCAAGTACCCATCACAAACTCTTATCCCTCGCATTACACTATTTGCGATTTGCCTTTCGTTTTCCTCTCCCCCACTTCACCCTTAACGTTTTATTAGCCCTCTTTTTCCGTTCGCCTTCTTTCTGTATGTCTTTTTGTTTATGTTTCCATGTGTCTTCTATTTGCTTGCATCTTTGCTTGCTAAAATCTATTGATATGGATCCACTTAAAGTGTTCTACTTGGATCATCTTCGATCCTTATGCACTCGTGCTGAAACCCCAACTAGCCTAGTTGACGGGAAATCCTTAGATGAGCATGCTCGTTTTGTGCGTCATCGTTTGTCTGAAAAGGGGAAGCTCTTATGGGATCAAATAAACAGATTGTTGTGTTATGCTTGGAATCTTTGTGAAATCTGTGATTTTACTTGTTGCTCTAAGAACCCTAAAAAACACCTCCCCTGCCTATGTGAATCTAATGATAATGAAATCTTATCTTCTTATGCAAAGGGTGTTTATAGCTACTACGATATCGAACAAATTGAAGAATTTGTTGCTTTTAAGGGTTCTTATTAAGTTGCTTCTTTGATTGAAAAGTATGATGTTACTCTCTATGAATCTGAAAATTTTGACATACTTAAATATTGCTATGAAACTATGCTCATAATGTCTATGTCAAAGAATTTATTGAAAGAATGACTGTTGCTTGGGAAGAAAATAATGATATGCATGGATCTATAGATAATTATGATTCCGATGATTTGATTGAAATATCCCTTGATGAACATGATGCTTGCTATTCTTGTGGCTATGATGCTAATATTTATGAAAATGAATTTGCTATAGTTCCTTATGTTAAACATGAGATCGTTGCTATTGCACCCATACTTGATAGTTCCTTCGATGAAAAACATGATTGCAATGATGTTATTATAAATTCTCTTAATGTCAATTGTGTTAATTATATGCAAAACCTCAAGCTTGGGGATGCTAGTTTTTCTATGACTACTATTTGTTGCAATGATCATGATTGGGGTGATTCTTCTTTTGATCTTGAAAATTTATTTAAGCCCCATGATGAACATGAGATTGATAATAGTGTTTGCAATATTATTGAAAGTGGGTTTGGAAGAGTGTCAACTTTAGATCCCACATATTTGGAGAATGTTCAATCTTATGAAATTTTTGATAAAAGTGGGTTTGGAGAGGTCATGACTTTAGTTAATGTTAATCCCACTATTTTGGAAGAGTGTCAACTTTGCATGCATGTGGATCATGTTGAAAATATTTTATGTGATAGCTATTTTGTTGAATTGCTTATGATCCCACATGTAATTATTATGAGAGAGGAAAATATGATTGTAGAAATTTTCATGTTACTAAATTACCTCTCGTTATGTTGAGATTGTTATTGTTTCTTTCTACTTCCTTGTATACGCTAGTTTTTGCTTGTCTTGATAATTTGTTTGCTTATATAATGTCTATGCATAGGAAGTATGTTAGACTTAGATGTGATTTTCATATGTTTGATGATGCTCCCTTCGTGTTTCAATTGCTATCTTTCATGTGAGTATCATTGAAATTATCAATGCCTAGCTAGGGGCGTTAAACAATAGCGCTTGTTGGGAGGCAACCCAATTTTATTTTTGTTCCTTGCTTTTTGGTTCTATTTAGTAATAAATAATTTATCTAGCCTATGTTTAGGTGTGGTTTTGTGCTTTTAATTAGTGTTTGTTCTAAGTAGAACCTTTGGGAAGACTTGGGGAAAGTCTTTGCGATCTTGCTGTAAAAAACAAAAACTTTAGCGCTCACGAGATTTGCTGCCATTTTTTACTGGAGAGTGCGATTAAGTTGATTATTTTTGAAGAAGGTTAATAGATAAATTCCTCACGTCCAGAAATTTATTTTAGAATTTTTGGGTTACATAAATATTCGAAACCTACAGATTACTACAGACTGTTCTATTTTTGACAGATTCTGTTTTTTGTGTGTTGTTTGCTTATTTTGATGAATTTATGGCTAGTTTCGGAGGTTATGAACCATAGAGAAGTTGGAATACAGTAGGTTTAAAACCAAAATAAATAAAGAATGAGTTCATTACAGTATCTTAAGTGGTGGTTTGTTTTCTTTTACTAACGGAGCTCATGAGATTTTCTGTTTAAGTTTTGTGTTGTAAAGTTTTCAAGTTTTGGGTAAAGATTTGATGGATTATGGAACAAGGAGTGGCAAGAGTATAAGCTTGGGGATGCCCATGGCACCCTAAGATAAAATTCAAGGACAACCAAAAGCCTAAGCTTGGGAAATGCCCCGGAAGGCATCCCCTCCTTCGTCTTCTTCTATCGGTAACTTTACTTGAGGTTATATTTTTATTCACCACATGATATGTGTTTTGCTTGGAGTATCTTGTATGATTTGAGTCTTTGCTTTTTAGTTTACCACAATCATCCTTGCTGTACACACCTTTTGAGAGAGACACACATGAATTGAAATTTATTAGAATACTCTATGTGCTTCACTTATAACTTTTGAGCTAGATAATTTTTCTCTAGTGCTTCACTTATATGTTTTAGAGCACGGTGGAGGTTTTATTTTATAGAAATTATTGATCTCTCATGCTTCACTTATATTATTTTGAGAGTCCTTTAGAACAGCATGGTAATTTGATTTGGTTATGAAACTAGTCCTAATATGATAGGCATCCAAGATGGGTATAATAAAAACTATCATAGAAAGTGCATTGAACACCCCTTTATCGCGTTGGTTGCGAGGTTCTTATTTGTTTGTGTAGGTACGAGGGACTTGCGTGTAGTCTACTACTGGATTGATATTTTGGTTCTCAAAAACTGAGGGAAATACTTACGCTACTTTGCTGCATCACTCTT
The DNA here is from genome assembly GCF_003073215.2 of Triticum urartu. Classification (NCBI taxonomy): domain Eukaryota; kingdom Viridiplantae; phylum Streptophyta; class Magnoliopsida; order Poales; family Poaceae; genus Triticum; species Triticum urartu. The sequence continues at coordinate 294,475,547 of NC_053022.1, forward strand.
TCCTCTTCAAAAAAAAACCAAGCCGCCGAAGAGCCGAACCAGGGCGAGCGAAGCGTGGCCACCGTCCATTGATAGGGTCGGCTGCATGTGGGTGAAGGGAGTCGGCGCGCCCGCGTACAGGTGGCCGAAGAGAGACGACGAGGCAGAAGACATAGTAGCAGCGACAGCGGCGGCTGGGGGAGGAGGTGCGGCGGCGGCCAGGGAGTGGCGGCGGCGCGGTGGGGATGGGCGGTGGCGGCGGCACGGGCGACGGCTGGATGCGGCGGCGGCCCGGTGCGACGGCGATGGCCCGGTGCGGCGGCGGCGGCTGGAGGATGAGCAGCGGTAGCGCACGAGCAGCAGCTGGATGCGGCGACGGTGGCCCGGTGCGGCGGCGGCGGCTGAAGGGTTAGGGTTAGGGAGATGGGAGATGGGAAGAGTGGTGCCGCTACAAGGAAGAGGGGCAGCGGCAAGGGGTGGCGTGGGACGGCGGCGGCGGTGGCTAGGGCAGAGGAAGGTAGGGGATCGATTTGCTATCTGATACCATGTAAGTTAGGAAGAAGAGGATTGCATGCATCGATAATTCTTATTGATTATGCACTAGACACATATATAGGTACAGGGGCTGCGAGATTTCAACCGTATCCGCTATACAAGGAAAGGATCGGGAGATATCGCTAAGCTAGGAAGTAAATACAAGAGATCCTAGCCGCCAGATATACATGCAATGACAACCGTGCTTAACATCTACAATGACTTCGTAAATTTTAAGATGATATGCCGGCTCAGTCTTTCAAAGATGCTCATAGAGATAGAGTATATGTGTGTTGGTAAATATATGCGCGTGTATATAAGCGCTTGCATATGTACCATATTTAAGAAAGAAAAAAAAACTTCCTCCAACGCAACAACCTTCCCCAAACATCAGCGGTCACATAAGCAACAACCAAATGGCCTTCCGCCAACCATGCTGCACTTGGAGAGAGAAAAATGAAACAACTACTCACCTTCCGCCAAATATGGAGTGCGTGAGTGGTGGCTTCCTCCAAACATGCTGCCAGGTACGCCTTCTGTCCTGATTTATAAGTCTCTTTTGTATTCTGTGTCAAATTTTAACTAGAGATTTAACTAACAAGATACTAATGCATTTCATCAAAAATTATATAGTTGGATTCATATTTAAATATAATTTTTAAATATAATATTTTTTAAGGCATGCATTAATATTTTGTTAGTCAAATTGAAGGTTAAAATTTGACACAGAATACAAAAAGGACTAATAAATCAGGACGGAGATAGTAGTGCCTAGCAGGCTTCCACCAAACGCCAACCAAGATAATCACCTTCCGTCAAACCGCAATTACCTTAGCAGCGGCCTTCTGCCATCCGGGCGGAGAGACAAAGCGATACATGATGGCCTTTTATTGGCCAGACATATGTCCTAACTCTTACAAATCTTCCTCGGTTTTGCTTTCAGTTTGCGGGAATTTGAACGTACGGATTGATTCGCGAACATTTGAGACGCCATGTAGGATGGCAAAAAAATGTTTGCACACCTCGGTCTGGACATTTGTGGCCGATTTAGGCAACGCCGTTGAAGATGCCCTTAGCAACGACTTTCCGCTATCCTGAGAGAGAGAGAGGGCGGGAGGGGGTACGTGGCAGCGTTTGATTGGTCAGATAGATGTCTGAACTTTCGTAAACCATCCCAGTTTTGCTTCTGTTTGTTGAAATTCGGACATGTGGACTGGTCCACGGACATTTGGGGCGCCATGAGGGCATCTCCAATGTAGACCCTCAAAACTGCCATAGTTGTCCGGACTGAGCTGTCAGGACGAACTTTGCCATCCAACGTGGACTCCTATTTGCCCGCGGACGCGCCCGCCAATCCATTTTCCCGCAAACGTAAAGCAAACCTGGGGTTTTGCGGAGTCCGGACGTCTGCCACGTACGTGTCCGACACCCCCAGCCCACCCAAAACTAAGGCAGAGCCCACACCATTTGGAGCGGTCTGCACCGCTTCCGCGCCAAAATTCGCACTTTTCCCACCCTCTCTACTCCGGTCGCCGGCGCCCTCCACCCTAATTCCTGCGCTTTTCCCTTTCGCCGCCACGTGGACATATATGAAGAGGTGCCTTTGATCCGGAGGATTGGCCAGCCGATCTAAGGAAGATGAGTAGAGGATAAGTTTTAACACGAAGGATGACAAATTGTTGTGTGGGCATAAAAACTCACCAACCAAAAATTGAACCCAAATCCAATAAACCAAAATTTCGGGGGTTTTAGTGTGTATAGGAAATTTAGGTTAGCTCGGCTACTAACCGAACCAAATTCGGTCGGTTTGGTGTTTTACTCGGTTAACCGAAATTGCCGAAATCACTAGCCCAGGTCCCTCCTCACCTCCGGTGTGACGCCCCCGATTTGATCGTACACTAATCATACACGCAAACGTGTACAATCAAGATCGGGGACTCATGGGAAGATATCACAACACAACTCTACAAATAAAATAAGTCATACAAGCATCATATTACAAGCCAGGGGCCTCGAGGGCTCGAATACAAGAGCTCGATCATAGACGAGTCAGCGGAAGCAACAATATCTGAGTACAGACATAAGTTAAACAAGTTGCCATAAGATGGCTAGCACAAACCAGGATACATATCGAAAGAGGCGCAGGCCTCCTGCCTGGGATCCTCCTAAACTACTCCTGGTCGTCGTCAGCGGCATGCACGTAGTAGTAGGCACCTCCAGAGTAGTAGGAGTCGTCGTCAACGGTGGCGTATGGCTCCTGGACTCCATCGTCTGGTCGCAGCAATCGGGTATAGGAAGGGGGAAAAGGGGGAACAAAGCAACTGTGATGATGAGGACATCAATACCATTGTTACACCCACAGCCCCTACTGTTACATATACTGGACCAATTACTAGAGCTCGCGCACGCCAATTAAATTACCAGGTACTTTCGTTTCTTGGTAATGATTCTAATGTTCATGAGATTATGATGCTGCCTAAATTGGATACATTTGTTTTGCTTTCAAATGAAGGGCCTAGCTTGGAGAAGGATGAACATTGGAGCAAGAACACGCATGGAGTTGATGGCATGCGCAAGGGGATCAAGAACGGAGTTACAAGTGATGATTTCAGGACTTTGAAGCCGCCATAAGGAGTGCATGAAGCCATGGACGAAATATACAAGATGCCACTTCATAATATTCGTCCATAGGCTATTCTAGGTGCTGCGTCACCTTATTAATGGGCCAGGCCCATGTAATTTCGAAATACTTAAGTATAGGCTATTTTTAGAGTCCGTATGTGTGGGGAAACAAGAGTTAGGGTTGGTTTCGGACCCCACCCTCAAGGGCCACGAAATTCCCCTCTCTTCCTCCATATATACAGCCCTTAGGGCGTCGTTTAGACTTTGGGTTTTGTTTAGATTAAAAGTTCGCCATAGCTGCAACTTCTCATACTTCGTTTGTGTCCAACGACCAGACCAAGACGTCACAGAACCCCACCTTGATCAATAAAGCTTTCATCTTATATTCGCAATATCCCGATTGCAATCTCAGTTTCTTGCTTGTTCTTCGTTTGCTCGCAGGAAACAGGCCCTCGTGGTCAGGTTGATCGTGCTCCGGCGTGGTCAATAACCCCTCGGAAGTTGGTTTAGCGATTGCTAAGGCGCGACGTCTCGCACGTTCGTAGTCGGATCGTCAAGGTCGACTCCCACAGAAAACGATAGCCACCATCTCATCGAAACATCGGGACACCTTTGCCTTTATCACGTGAGTACTCATCCAAAGTACTCGCACGCAAGGAGCTACACTACATATGCATGCATCGGTATCAAATGGAAAAGGGGTATCATATGTGGACTGAACTGCAGAATGTCAGAATAAGAGGGGGATAGCTAGTCCTGTCGAAGACTGCGCTTCTGGTAACCTCCATCTTGCAGCATGTAGAAGAGAGTAGATAGTAAGTTCACCAAGTAGCATCGTGTAGCATAATCCTACCCGGTGATCCTCCCCTTGTCTCCCTGTGAGAGAGCGATCACCGGTTGTATCTGGCACTTGGAAGGGTGTGTTTTATTAAGTATCTGGTTCTAGTTGTCATAAAGTCAAGGTACAACTCCATGCCGTCCTGTTACTGAAGATCACGGCTATTCGAATAGATTAACTTCCCTGCAGGGGTGCACCACATTTCCCAACATGCTCGATCCCTTTTGTCCGGACACACTTTTCTGGGTCATGCCCGGCCTCGGAAGAGAAACACGTCGCAGCCCTACCTAGGCATAACAGAGAGGTCAGCACACCGGTCTAAATCCTATGGCGCAGGGGTCTGGGCCCATCGCCCATTGCACACCTGCACGTTGTGAACGCGGCCGGCGAGCAGACCTAGCCTCCCTTATACAAGAGCAAGCGTTCCAGTCCAACCCGGCACGCGCCGCCCAGTTACTGACGTCACGAAGGCTTCGGCTGATACCACGACGTCGAGTGCCCATAACTGTTCCCGCGTAGTTGGTTAGTGCGTATAGGCCAGTGGCCAGACTCAGATCAAATACCCGGATCTCGTTAAGCGTGTTATTTTGACATAACCGCAGACGCCGACCAGGGCCAGGCCCACCTCTCTCCTATGTGGTCTCAACCTGCCCTGTCGCTCCGCCACAGTGTAACAGTCGGGGGCCTTCGGGAACTCATGCCCACCTCTACCGGGATGGAGCCACCTGCCCCTTCAGCCCCAACATCGGAATCACTTGAGGGTACTCAACGAGCCGACCCGACTTTAGTCACCACAAGTATCATATATAAAGTATATAATATATACCCGTGATCACCTCCCGAGTGATCACGACCCGATAGTATAGCATGGCAGACAGACAAGAATGTAGGGCCACTGATGATAAACTAGCATCCTATACTAAGCATTTAGGATTGCATGTAAGGTATCAACAGCTGTAACAACAATGACAGGCTATGCATCAGAATAGGACTAACGGAAAACAGTAACATGCTACACTACTCTAATGCAAGCAGTAGAAAGGAAATAGGCGATATCTGGTGATCAGGGGGGCTTGCCTGGTTGCTCTGGCAAGTAGGGGTCGTCAACAGCGTAGTCGATCGGGGCACCAGCAGCGGCGAAAGTCTCGTAGTCTACCGGAGAGAAGAGGAGGAAGAAACAATGAATACAATGCAAACAGATGCATAATGAGGCATGACATGACAAGTAGCGGTGCTAGGGGTGCCCTAACGCGGTATGAGGTGATACCGGTGAAGGGGGGAAACATCCGGGAAAATATCCCTGGTGTTTCGCGTTTTTGGACAGATGAATCAGAGGGGAAAAGTTGCGTGTTCGCTATGCTAGGGATGCGTGGCGGACAAACGAGCTGCGTATCCGGATTCGTCTCGTCATTCTGAGCAACTTTCATGTAGAAAATATTTTAATCCGAGTTACGGATTAAAAGATATAATTTTAAAAAAAATATTAATTTCTGGAATTAATTAATTATTTAATTTAATTTGAAATTGGATTTATGACATCAGCATGATGTCATGCTAACGTCAGCAGTCAACAGGGGTTGACTGGTCAACCTGACGTGTGGGTCCCACCTATCAGTGACACATTTTAATTAACTAGTTTTAATTAACCTAACCAGGATTAATTAGGGATGGGCCCCACTGACATTGACTAAGACTAAACTAAACATGATTAATTAATTTAATTAGTTATTTAGTTTAATTAATCAGAATTAGTTCAGCTAATTAATTCTTTAATTATTATTATTATTAATTATTTTTTTAAAACGTTCTCAGTGCCATGGCCCCACTTGTCATTGGCCCTAGGGGCCTTAGCAGGCGCGCAGGGTTACGGGCGCGGGCGCACCCGAATGGGCTGGAGGGCGACGGGCAGCAGCCCGCCTCACAGGTCGCCAGGGGGCGCCCGCCATGGACGCGGCGAGGCCACGGCGAGGCGGGCAGCAGAGCTGCGGCGGTGCGGGCAGCAGAGCTACGGCGGTGCGGGAGGAGCGTCGCGGCGCGGGGCGGCTACTGCACCGGCAGAGGCGGGACGAAGTGCGGACAGGGCGCAGGAGGGCGGCGGAAGTGAGCGGAGGCGGAGCGGGGGGCGAGGTCGCGACGGCAAGCAGCGGTGGAGACGAGGTGCGTGGCCGGAGTAGAGCGGAAGCCGTGGCGGGGGAGGCGGTAGGCGCAGCCGGGCGCGGCCACCTGGGCGAGCGCGCGCGGGTGGACGTGCGTGTGTGAGGGCGCGAGAAGCAGGAGGGGCCGGAGCGGGGCGAGGCCAGCGCGCGCGAGGCGTGCAGGGGATGCAGGGTGTGGCCGGTGCGCAGGTGAGCAGTAGCGACAGCAGGCACGGCTGCGGCGGAGCGGTGGCGCGGGGCACAACGTGCGACAGAGGAGGAGAGGAGGAGTCGGGGCTCACGGCGGGGTGCAGGGATCGAGGCAATGGGGCGCGGGGAGGAGGTCGGAGACGACCAGGCCATGGGGAGGCAGACTGGTGATGGCGTCCGCGAGATGGCCTCCGGCGAGGTCCAGCTGTGGGGCGGCGTCGGATGAGCTGGCCGCGACGGCGCGGCGACGGGGTCGGGGGCGCCCGGTCCCGATCCAGTCGGGGGGGGAAGTGGGAGGAGTGGGTGCCGGTGGTGGCTAGGGTTGCGGGGGTGAGGGGATAAGGAGAGGAGTGCGGTTGGCCGGTTGGGTCTTTGCCCAGTTGGGCTAGTGGCCTGCTGGGCCGAAGCCCAGTGGGAGGGGGGTTTCTCTTCTTTTCTTTTCTTTTTTTAAGTTTTTTGTTTTTATTTATTTTCTATTTATTAGTTTTTTATTTTATTAACTATATATTTTGTTTTATAAAATATATAAGTAGTACCTAAATTAATGTTTCAAAATACCCCAATGCCACAAAAAGTTTGGTGACAAAATAAAACAGTTTAGTATTTTATTAATTATAAAAGGCATTTAATTAATTGATTTTGCTACTGTCTTATTTATTTTAGAGTAGTTAAACACTATATAAAAGTTTGGTTTCTGCAACATATTTACTTATGCATTATTTGTCACAAGTCGAACAATTTGGCTTTAATATTTGAAAACTTTTATTATTTGCCTTTAATTGAATTTGAATTTAAATCGGTTTCGAACTAACGCGAGATTAGCGACAGTAATCGAAGTGACATGGCATCATTAGCAGAGAATTACTGTAGCCTAATTATCCGAGCGTCACATCCGGCTTAGTACGAGCCCACCCACCCCACACGGCCTAGACCTAGCCACTAGCCAACACCGGGGCACCCCACACCCACAGCCACGCACCCTAAGACCTCACCGCCTGCCCTACCACCCCGACTCAACCGCCGCCGCTGCTGATGCCATCGCATCTTCTCCCCCACCTGTCCGCCCTCGACGCCGACTCCCTCGGCGGCTGGCATCTCCCGAATCTCCGACCTTGTCTTCCCGCTGACCGTTGAGTCGTCGCGTCACGGGACTCGCAAGGAAGGAGAGGACCAGACGAGAATAAGGGCCCATTGTCGCCCATCCATCCGCCCAACGCCCTCCCACCTTCGATTCGAGCTTGGAGCCTTCGACATCGTCCCTTCATGCTGTCAAAATATGTTTTGAACTTGCATTTTCTGTACAGGATCCAGAATTCGGTTTAAAACCGAAAATTGAACCAAAAAATTGCTTAACCAAATTTTCGATTAGCTCATTTTTAGTGCCTATTTCGGTTTTCACTTTTGCTAACCGAATTCCCCCAAAAGAAGACCCGTAGAAACTAAACCAAACGCCCAGGCCTAGGGTGATGCATGGTTAGCCACTAGCATCGATCTGATCCATGGCACAGAGCAAAGGGATGCAACATTTTACTCCAATATTCATTCTTGGTTCCATGAGCACAAGTATATCGAGCCCTACCACAACAAAGTCAACCGTGGTTGTGGGACAAAATAGCTTAACCATCGATGGTACATCATCCAAGAATCCGTGAGCATGTATTGCAGCCGTTTAAAACAACTAATTGGTCGATGGCCCTAGATGGAAAAATAAATACAAAGAAAAATCTAAGAAGGCTGATCCTCCCTCCCAGCGACGCGCTACATCGGAACCCGGGTGTGGTGGAAAATGGGCAAGGGCCGGGCCGTCACCCCCAAGGTGGCGCGCTGTATCTTGATCTGGATACGGTGGCAAGTGAGCGAGGATCGGGTCGTCGCATCCTTAGTGGCGCGCTACATCGGCGCCCGGATGTAGTGGAAAATGGGCAAGGGTCTTCGCATTTGACTCGACGAGTGCGAAGGGTAAGGAAGCTAGCCGAGCCTAGGAGGATTCGCTTAGGTAGTTGGAATGTAGGGTCTCTGACAGGGAAGCTTCGGGAGCTAGTTGATGCAGCGGTGAGGAGAGGTGTTGATATCCTTTGCGTCCAAGAAACCAAATGGAGAGGACAGAAGGCGAATGAGGTGGAGGATACCGGCTTCAAGCTGTGGTACACAGGGACGGCTGCAAACAGAAATGGCGTAGGCATCTTGATCAACAAGAGCCTCAAGTATGGAGTGGTAGACGTCAAGAGACGTGGGGACCGGATTATCCTGGTCAAGCTGGTAGTTGAGGACTTGGTTCTCAATGTTATTAGTGCGTATGCCTCGCAAGTAGGCCATAATGAGAACACCAAGAGGGAGTTCTGGGAAGGCCTGGAAGACATGGTTAGGAGTGTACCGATTGGTGAGAAGCTCTTCATAGGAGGAGACCTCAATGGCCACGTGAGTACATCTAACACAGGTTTTGAAGGGGCGCACGGGGGCTTTGGCTATGGCATCAGGAATCAAGAAGGAGAAGATGTCTTAAGCTTTGCTCTAGCCTACAACATGATTGTAGCTAACACCCTCTTTAGAAAGAGAGAATCACATCTGGTGACTTTTAGTAGTGGCCAACACTCTAGCCAGATTGATTTCATCCTCTCGAGAAGAGAAGATAGGCGTGCGTGCCTAGACTATAAGGTGATACCCGGAGAGAGTGTTGTACCCCAGCATAAGCTGGTGGTTGCTGACTTCCGCTTTCGGATTCGTGTCCAGCGGGATAAGCGTGCCAAAGTCGCTAGAACGAAGTGGTGGAAGCTCAAGGGGGAGGTAGCTCTAGCGTTCAAGGAGAGGGTCATTAAGGAGGGCCCTTGGGAGGAAGGAGGAGATGCGAACAATGTGTGGACGAAGTGAAGGAAATATGCCCTAGAGGCAATAATAAAGTTATTATTTATTTCCTTATATCATGATAAATGTTTATTATTCATGCTAGAATAGAATTGTATTAACCGGAAACATAATACATGTGTGAATACATAGACAAAGTGTCACTAGTATGCCTCTACTTGACTAGCTCGTTAATCAAAGATGGTTATGTTTCCTAACCATGAACAAGAGTTGTTATTTGATTAACGGATCACATCATTAGGTGAATGATCTGATTGACATGACCCATTCCATTAGCTTAGCACCCGATCGTTTAGTATGTTGCTATTGCTTTCTTCATGACTTATACTTATACATGTTCCTATGACTATGAGATTATGCAACTCCCGTTTGCCGGAGGAACACTTTGTGTGCTACCAAACGTCACAACGTAAATGGGTGATTATAAAGGTGCTCTCTAGGTGTCTCCAAAGGTACATGTTGGGTTGGCGTATTTCGAGATTAGGATTTGTCACTCCGATTGTCGGAGAGGTATCTCTAGGCCCTCTCGGTAATGCACATCACATAAGCCTTGCAAGCATTGCAACTAATGAGTTAGTTGCGAGATGATGTATTACGGAATGAGTAAAGAGACTTGCCGGTAACGAGATTGAACTAGGTATTGAGATACCGACGATCGAATCTCGGGCAAGTAACATACCGATGACAAAGGGCACAACGTATGTTGTTATGCGTTCTGACCGATAAAGATCTTCGTAGAATATGTAGGAGCCAATATGAGCATCCAGGTTCCGCTATTGGTTATTGACCGGAGACGTGTCTCGGTCATGTCTACATTGTTCTCGAACCCGTAGGGTCCGCACGCTTAAGGTTTCGATGACAGTTATATTATGAGTTTATGAGTTTTGATGTACCAAAGTTAGTTCAGAGTCCCGGATGTGATTACGGACATGACGAGGAGTCTCGAAATGGTTGATAAATAAAGATTGATATATTGGACGGCTATATTCGGACACCGGAAGTGTTCCGGGTGATTTCGGAGAAAACCGGAGAGCCGGAGGGTTACCGGACCCCCCCCCCCCCGGGAGAAGTAATGGGCCATATGGGCCTTAGTGGAGAGAGAAAGGGCCAGCCAGAGGTGGGCTGCGCGCCTCCTCCCCCCTGGTCCGAATTGGACTAGGAGAGGGGGGCGGCGCCCCCCCTTTCCCTCTCCCTCTCCCTCCCCACTTCTTTTCGGCTCCTCCTACTCCTACTAGGAGGAGGACTCCTCCTTGGCGCGCCATAGAGGGCCGGCCGGCGTCCTCCCCTTGATCCTTTATATACGGGCGCAGGGGGCACCCCTTGACACACAAGTTGATCCACGTGATCATATTCTTAGCCGTGTGCGATGCCCCCTTCCACCATAGTCCTCGATAATATTGTAGCGGTGCTTAGGCGAAGCCCTGCGACAGTAGAACATCAAGATCGTCACCACGCCATCGTGCTGACGGAACTCTTCCCCGACACTTTGCTGGATCGGAGTCCGGGGATCGTCATCGAGCTGAACGTGTGCTAAAACTCGGAGGTGCCGTAGTTTCGGCGCTTGATCGGTCGGGCCGTGAAGACGTACGACTACATCAACCACGTTGTGCTAACGCTTCCGTTGTCGATCTACAAGGGTACGTAGATCACACTCCCCCCTCTTGTTGCTATGCATCACCATGATCTTGCGTGTGCGTAGAATTTTTTTTGAAATTACTACGAAACCCAACAGTGGTATCGGAGCCTAGGTTTTATATGTTGATGTTATATGCACGACTAGAACACAAGTGAGTTGTGGGCGATATAAGTCATACTGCTTACCAGCATGTCATACTTTGGTTCGGCGGTATTGTTGGACGAAGCGGCCCGGACCGACATTACGCGTACGCTTACGCGAGACCGGTTCTCCCGACGTGCTTTGCACATAGGTGGCTTGCGGGTGACAGTTTCTCCAACTTTAGCTGAATCGAGTGTGGCTACGCCCGGTCCTTGCGAAGGTTAAAACAGCACCAACTTGACAAACTATCGTTGTGGTTTTGATGCGTAGGTAAGATTGGTTCTTGCTTAAGCACGTAGCAGCCACGTAAAACTTGCAACAACAAAGTAGAGGACGTCTAACTTGTTTTTGCAGGGCATGTTGTGATGTGATATGGTCAAGACATGATGCTAAATTTTATTGTATGAGATGATCATGTTTTGTAACCGAGTTATCGGCAACTGGCAGGAGCCATATGGTTGTCGCTTTATTGTATGCAATGCAATCGCGCTGTAATGCTTTACTTTATCACTAAGCGGTAGCGATAGTCATGGAAGCATAAGATTGGCGAGACGACAACGATGCTACGATGGAGATCAAGGTGTCGCGCCGGTGACATTGGTGATCATGACGGTGCTTCGAAGATGGAGATCATAAGCACAAGATGATGATGGCCATATCATATCACTTATATTGATTGCATGTGATGTTTATCTTTTATGCATCTTATCTTGCTTTGATTGACGGTAGCATTATAAGATGATCTCTCACTAATTATCAAGAAGTGTTCTCCCTGAGTATGCACCATTGCGAAAGTTCTTCGTGCTAAGACACCACGTGATGATCGGGTGTGATAGGCTCTACGTTCAAATACAACGGGTGCCAAACAGTTGCACACGCGGAATACTCAGGTTATACTTGACGAGCCAAGCATATACAGATATGGCCTCGGAACACGGAGACCGAAAGGTCGAGCGTGAATCATATTGTAGATATGATCAACATAGTGATGTTCACCAATGAAACTACTCCATCTCACGTGATGATCGGACATGGTTTAGTTGATTTGGATCACGTAATCACTTAGAGGATTAGAGGGATGTCTATCTAAGTGGGAGTTCTTTAAGTAAATTAATTGAACCTAAATTTATCATGAAACTTAGTACCTAATAGTATCTTGCTTGTTTATGCTTGATTGTAGATAGATGGCTCGTGTTGTTGTTCCGTTGAATTTTAATGCGTTCCTTGAGAAAGCAAAGTTGAAAGATGATGGTAGCAATTACACGGACTGGGTCCGTAACTTGAGGATTATCCTCATTGCTGCACAGAAGAATTACGTCCTGGAAGCACCGCTGGGTGTCAGGCCTTCTGCTGGAGCAACACCAGATGTTATGAACGTCTGGCAAAGCAAAGCTGATGACTACTCGATAGTTCAGTGTGCCATGCTTTACGGCTTAGAATCGGGACTTCAATGATGTTTTGAACATCATGGAGCATATGAGATGTTTCAGGAGTTGAAGTTAATATTTCAAGCAAATACCCGGATTGAGAGATATGAAGTCTCCAATAAGTTCTATAGCTGCAAGATGGAGGAGAACAATTCTGTCAGTGAGCATATACTCAAAATGTCTGGGTATAATAATCACTTGATTCAATTGGGAGTTAATCTTCCAGATGATTGCGTCATTGACATAATTCTCCAATCACTGCCACCAAGCTATAAGAGCTTCGTGATGAACTATAATATGCAAGGGATGAATAAGACTATTCCCGAGCTCTTCGCAATGCTGAAAGCTGCGGAGGTAGAAATCAAGAAGGAGCATCAAGTGTTGATGGTCAACAAGACCACTAGTTTCAAGAAAAAGGGCAAAGGAAAGAAGAAGGGGAACTTCAAAAAGAACAGCAAGCAAGTTGCTACTCAAGAGAAGAAACCCAAACCTGGACCTAAGCCTGAAATTGAGTGCTTCTACTGCAAGCAGACTGGTCTCTGGAAGCGGAACTGCCCCAAGTATTTGGCGGATAAGAAGGATGGCAAGGTGAACAAAGGTATATGTGATATACATGTTATTGATGTGTACCTTACTAATGCTCGCAGTAGCACCTGGGTATTTGATACTGGTTCTGTTGCTAATATTTGCAACTCGAAACAGGGACTACGGATTAAGCGAAGATTGGCTAAGGACGAGGTGACGATGCGCGTGGGAAACGGTTCCAAAGTCGATGTGATCGCAGTCGGCACGCTACCTCTACATCTACCTTTGGGATTAATATTAGACCTAAATAATTGTTATTTGGTGCCAGCGTTAAGCATGAACATTATATCTGGATCTTGTTTGATGCGAGATGGTTATTCATTTAAATCTGAGAATAATGGTTGTTCTATTTATATGAGTAATATCTTTTATGGTCATGCACCCTTAAAGAGTGGTCTATTTTTATTGAATCTCGATAGTAGTGACACACATATTCATAGTGTTGAAGCCAAAAGATGCAGAGTTGATAATGATAGTGCAACTTATTTGTGGCACTGCTGTTTAGGTCATATCGGTGTAAAGCGCATGAAGAAACTCCATACTAATGGACTTTTGGAACCACTTGATTATGAATCACTTGGTACTTGCGAACCGTGCCTCATGGGCAAGATGACTAAAACACCGTTCTCCGGTACTATGGAGAGAGCAAAAGATTTGTTGGAAATCATACATACAGATGTATGTGGTCCGATGAATATTGAAGCTCGTGGCGGATATCGTTATTTTCTCACCTTCACAGATGACTTAAACAGATATGGGTATATCTACTTAATGAAACATAAGTCTGAAACGTTTGAAAAGTTCAAAGAATTTCAGAGTGAAGTTGAAAATCATCATAACAAGAAAATAAAGTTTCTACGATCTGATCGTGGAGGAGAATATTTGAGTTACGAGTTTGGTGTACATTTGAAAAATTGTGGAATAGTTTCGCAACTCACGCCACCCGGAACACCACAGCGTATTGGTGTGTCCGAACGTCGTAATCATACTTTACTAGATATGGTGCGATCTATGATGTCTCTTACTGATTTACCGCTATCGTTTTGGGGATACGCTCTAGAGACGGCCGCATTCACGTTAAATAGGGCACCATCAAAATCCGTTGAGACGACGCCTTATGAACTGTGGTTTGGCAAGAAACCAAAGTTGTCGTTTCTGAAAGTTTGAGGTTGCGATGCTTATGTGAAAAAGCTTCAACCTGATAAGCTCGAACCCAAATCGGAGAAATGTGTCTTCATAGGATATCCAAAGGAGACTATTGGATACACCTTCTATCACAGATCCGAAGGCAAGACTTTTATTGCTAAGTTCGGAAACTTTCTGGAGAAGGAGTTTCTCTCGAAAGAAGTGAGTGGAAGGAAAGTAGAACTTGACGAGGTAACTGTACCTGCTCCCTTATTGGAAAGTAGTGCATCACAGAAAACTGTTTCTGTAACACCTACACCAGTTAGTGAGGAAGCTAATGATGATGATCATGAAACTTCAGAACAAGATACTACTGAACCTCGTAGATCAACCAGAGTAAGATCCGCGCCAGAGTGGTACGGTAATCCTGTTCTAGAAGTCATGCTACTAGATCGTGATGAGCCTACAAACTATGAAAAAGCGATGGTGAGCCCAGATTCCGCAAAATGGCTTGAAGCCATGAAATCTGAGATGGGATCCATGTATGAGAACAAAGTATGGACTTTGGTTGACTTGCCCGATGATCGGCAAGCAATTGAGAATAATGGATCTTCAAGAAGAAGACTGACGCTGACGGTAATATTACTGTCTACAAAGCTCGACTTGTCACAAAAGGTTTTCGGCAAGTTCAAGGGATTGACTATGATGAGACCTTCTCACCCGTAGCGATGCTTAAGTCTGTCCGAATCATGTTAGCAATTGCCGCATTTTATGATTATGAAATTTGGCAGATGGATGTCAAAACTGCATTCCTGAATGGATTTCTGGAAGAAGAGTTGTATATGATGCAACCAGAAGGTTTTGTCGATCCAAAGGGAGCTAACAAAGTGTGCAAGCTCCAGCGATCCATTTATGGACTGGTGCAAGCCTCTCGGAGTTGGAATAAACGCTTTGATAGTGTGATCAAAGCATTTGGGTTTATACAGGCTTTTGGAGAAGCCTGTATTTACAAGAAAGTGAGTGGGAGCTCTGTAGCATTTCTAATATTATATGTGGATGACATATTACTAATTGGAAATGATATAGAATTTCTGGATAGCATAAAGGGATACTTGAATAAGAGTTTTTCGATGAAAGACCTCGGTGAAGCTGCTTACATATTAGGCATTAAGATCTATAGAGATAGATCAAGATGCTTAATTGGACTTTCACAAAGCACATACCTTGACAAAGTTTTGAAGAAGTTCAAAATGGATCAAGCAAAGAAAGGGTTCTTGCCTGTGTTACAAGGTGTGAAGTTGAGTAAGACTCAATGCCCGACCACTGCAGAAGATAGAGAGAAAATGAAAGATGTTCCCTATGCTTCAGCCATAGGCTCTATCATATATGCAATGCTGTGTACCAGACCTGATGTGTGCCTTGCCATAAGTCTAGCAGGGAGGTACCAAAGTGATCCAGGAGTGGATCACTGGACAGCGGTCAAGAACATCCTGAAATACCTGAAAAGGACTAAGGATATGTTTCTCATATATTGAGGTGACAAAGAGCTCATCGTAAAAGGTTACGTTGATGCAAGCTTTGACACTGATCCGGACGATTCTAAATCGCAAACCGGATACGTGTTTACATTAAACGGTGGAGCTGTCAGTTGGTGCAGTTCTAAACAAAGCGTTGTAGCGGGATCTACATGTGAAGCGGAGTACATAGCTGCTTCGGAAGCAGCAAATGAAGGAGTCTGGATGAAGGAGTTCATATCCGATCTAGGTGTCATACCTAGTGCATCGGGTCCAATGAAAATCTTTTGTGACAATACTGGTGCAATTGCCTTGGCAAAGGAATCCAGATTTCACAAGAGAACCAAGCACATCAAGAGACGCTTCAATTCCATCCGGGATCTAGTCCAGGTGGGAGACATAGAGATTTGCAAGATACATACGGATCTGAATGTTGCAGACCCGTTGACTAAGCCTCTTCCACGAGCAAAACATGATCAGCACCAAGGCTCCATGGGTGTTAGAATCATTACTGTGTAATCTAGATTATTGACTCTAGTGCAAGTGGGAGACTGAAGGAAATATGCCCTAGAGGCAATAATAAAGTTGTTATTTATTTATTTCCTTATATCATGATAAATGTTTATTATTCATGCTAGAATTGTATTAACCGGAAACTTAGTACATGTGTGAATACATAGACAAACATAGTGTCCCTAGTATGCCTCTACTTGACTAGCTCGTTAATCAAAGATGGTTAAGTTTCCTAACCATGAACATGAGTTGTATTTAATTAATGGCATCACATCATTAGGAGAATGATGTCTGATTGACTGACCCATTCGCATTAGCCTTTAGCACCCGATCTTAGTATGTTGCTATTCTTTCTTCATGACTTATACATGTTCCTATGACTATGAGATTATGCAACTCCCGTTTGCCGGAGGAACACTTTGTGTGCTACCAAACGTCACAACGTAACTGGGTGATTATAAAGGTGCTCTACAGGTGTCTCCAAAGGTACATGTTGGGTTGGCGTATTTCGAGATTAGGATTTGTCACTCCGATTGTCGGAGAGGTATCTCTGGGCCCTCTCGGTAATGCACATCACATAAAGCCTTGCAAGCATTGCAACTAATGAGTTAGTTGTGAGATGATGTATTACGGAACGAGTAAAGAGACTTGCCGGTAACGAGATTGAACTAGGTATTGAGATACCGACGATCGAATCTCGGGCAAGTAACATACCGATGACAAAGGGAACAACGTATGTTGTTATGCGGTCTGACCGATAAAGATCTTCGTAGAATATGTAGGAGCCAATATGAGCATCCAGGTTCCGCTATTGGTTATTGACCGGAGACGTGTGTCTTGGTCATGTCTACATAGTTCTCGAACGTCAGAGGATTCCGTCAAACACTTACTTTCGATATGACGAGTTATATTATGCGTTTATGAGTTTTGATGTACCGAAGGCAGTTCGGAGTCCCGGATGTGATCACGGACATGACGAGTCTCGAAATGGTCGAGACATAAAGATTGATATATTGGACGGCTATATTCGGACACCGGAAGTGTTCCGGGTGATTTCGGAGAAAACCGGAGAGCCGAGGGTTTGGACGGGTTACCGGAACCCCCCCCCCGGGAGAAGTAATGGGCCATATGGGCCTTAGTGGAGAGAGAGAGGGGCAGCCAAAGGTGGGCGCGCGCACTCTTCCCCCCTGGTCCGAATTGGACTAGGAGAGGGGGGCGGCGCCCCGCCCCCTTTCCCTCTCCCTCCCCACTTCTTACTCCCTTTGGGACGGAGCTCGAGAGAGTGGGTTAGAGGCCCGCCCCTAAAGGACCCTAGTAGGAGTCCTACTGTAGAAGGCGTTGGGGTGGACAAGAGGTGAATCCTCTACATAGTGGGAGTGCGTATCTCCTTCCTTTAGTAGACGCCAGCCATTACGAGGGCCCATCGTCGGCCTGGCCATAATCCATCCCCTCTAGATCACTTTATTATGCACGGGCCGCAGGTCCACCCCTCTGACACCACAACAGTTCCGTCATCCCACAAGTGGATCATAATTCTTAGCCTAGTAGTAGCCGTGCCAAGCCCTCCTTCCCACCATAAGGTCCTCGAATATAATATGCCCTACCAGGGTGCGTCTAGGCGAAAAGCCCTGCGACAGTAGACAGCATGCCAAGATCGTCACCCTACGCCGTCGTTGCGCTGAAACGGGCAACTCGCCTTCCCCGGACACTTTGCTTGCGATCGGAGTCCGGGAGAATCGTCATACGAGCGACTGAACGGGCTCTTGGGACTACCGCAATAACCCCGTACTTGGATAGTAAGTCCCGCAATAATGGGTGACACCCGATCTCTACCCTTTGACCCGACCGTCGCTGACAACTCTCCCGCACCTTTGCTGGATCGGAGTCCGGGGATCGCATCGAGCTAAACGATGTGCTAGAACTCGGAGGTGCCGTAGTTTCGGTGCTTGATCCGGTCGGGCCGTGAAGACGTACGACTACATCAACCATGTTGTGCTAACGCTTCCGTTGTCGATTTACAAGGGTACGTAGATCACACTCCCCCCTCTCGTTGCTATGCATCACCATGATCTTGCGTGTGCGTAGGAAATTTTGAAATTACTACGAACCCAACACGAGATGGCGACTGCACGTAAGGTGGCCTCGAGGAGTTGGAGTGTCCAGGGGAAGGAGAAGCGAAGATAAGGATACCTGGTGGTGGAATGATGATGTCCAGAAGGCGATTAAAGAGAAGAAAGATTGCTTCAAACGCCTATACCTGGATAGGAGTGCAGACAACATAGAGAAGTACAAGATGGCGAAGAAGGCCGCAAAGCGAGCTGTTGGTGAAGCAAGGGGTCGGGCATATGAGGACCTCTACCAACGGTTAGGCACGAAGGAAGGTGAAAGGGACATCTATAAGATGGCCAAGATCCGAGAGAGGAAGACGAGGGATATTGGCCAAGTCAAATGCATCAAGGACGGAGCAGGCCAACTCTTGGTGAAGGACGAGGAGATTAAGCATAGATGGCGGGAGTACTTCGACAAGCTGTTCAATGGGGAGAATGAGAGTTCTACCATTGAACTGGACGACTCCTTTGATGAGACCAGCATGCGTTTTGTGCGGCGAATCCAGGAGTCTGAGGTCAAGGAGGCTTTAAAAAGGATGAAAGGAGGCAAGGCGATGGGCCCTGATTGTATCCCCATTGAGGTGTGGAAAGGTCTCGGGGACATAGCGATAGTATGGCTAACCAAGCTTTTCAACCTCATTTTTCGGCGCAAACAAGATGCCAGAAGAATGGAGACGGAGTATATTAGTACCAATCTTCAAGAACAAGGGGGATGTTCAGAGTTGTACTAATTACCGTGGAATTAAGCTGATGAGCCATACAATGAAGCTATGGGAGAGAGTCATTGAGCACCGCTTAAGAAGAATGACAAGCGTGACCAAAAATCAGTTTGGTTTCATGCCTGGGAGGTCGACCATGGAAGCCATTTTCTTGGTACGACAACTTATGGAGAGATATGGGAGCAAAAGAAGGACTTGCATATGGTGTTCATTGACTTGGAGAAGGCCTATGATAAGATACCGCGGAATGTCATGTGGTGGGCCTTGGAGAAACACAAAGTCCCAGCAAAGTACATTACCCTCATCAAGGACATGTACGATAATGTTGTGACAAGTGTTCGAACAAGTGATGTCGACACTGATGACTTCCCGATTAAGATAGGACTGCATCAGGGGTCAGCTTTGAGCCCTTATCTTTTTGCATTGGTGATGGATGAGGTCACAAGGGATATACAAGGAGATATCCCATGGTGTATGCTCTTTGCGGATGATGTGGTGCTAGTTGACGATAGTCGGACGGGGGTAAATAGGAAGTTAGAGTTATGGAGACAAACCTTGGAATCGAAAGGGTTTAGGCTTAGTAGAACTAAAACCGAGTACATGATGTGCGGTTTCAGTACTACTAGGTGTGAGGAGGAGGTTAGCCTTGATGGCCAGGTGGTACCTCAGAAGGACACCTTTCGGTATTTGGGGTCAATGTGTATGGAGGAAGAGGATATTCGGGCTCCTGTGATATTCCGTATGACCACGAGCATGTTGCATACCATACGAACAACCTCATCAAAAGGACAGCTGCGCCTCAGGATTGAAGTGGGGTGGACCGCCAAAGCTTTGGCATTTTCGTTGCTGACAAGAGGAGATCGTGCTCCCATAAAGCTAAATAAACACGCCCGCACAGGTTGTAGCAGGACGGCGGTGTCCTATCCGTATAGATCGACCGCAGGAGAGGCAAAATGTCTGTAATATTACATCTGCTCAGCTCTGAGTTCCCTAGTGTTTGGAGCCCGCCACTTAAAGGCCGAACTTACTGATTTCAACAGTCTAGGTGTGTGGCGAGATGCGTATGTTGAGATTGGATGTGTGGCCACACGAGGAAGGATCGAGTCCGGAATGATGATATACGAGATAGAGTTGGGGTAGCACCAATTGAAGAGAAGCTTGTCCAACATCGTCTGAGATGGTTTGGGCATATTCAGCGCAGGCCTCCAGAAGCTCCGGTGTGCATAGTGGACGGCTAAAGCAGTGCGGAGAATGTCAAGAGAGAGCGGGGTAGACCGAATTTGACATGGGAGGAGTCCGTTAAGAAGACCTGAAAGATTGGAGTATGCAGCCAAAGAGCTGAGCCAGTGGACAGGGGTGCTGATGCAAAACTGTGTGCGTGAGGATGTCTACCATATCCTGCACTGTAACCATAGCACACCTAGATGAACCCTGGTCGGATCAGTTCGCGAGATCTTTATGTGTTTCACCTCTAGCCTACCCCAACTTGTTTGGGACTAAAAGCTTTGTTGGTGGTGTTGATCCTCCCTCTCTATTGAGAGTAAAGTGGTGCATAAATCGCCAACCAAGTTGTATGTGCATTTGATCTAATATACAACTTATTGGCCAACCAAGTTGTTGTATGTGAATTTGATCTAATATACAATTTATTGGCCGGATATGCTCTGTGTTTGGTCATTTGACTTGGTATGTACCTTGTTGACATTGTCTTTTTTTGCTTGCCGGCTCTCGTATGTGAACTAGTCCGGACCAGTCCGACGGATACTATGTCCAATTTAAGGGTCGGCGTTGGAGATGCCCTGACGTGGTGCTCCAGGAGGTGACACAAAACAAGTGGTGCTCCAGAGTCATTGGTCACGATATAATTCCCAGGAAGAAAATACAAGCACAGCACGCGAACGATAATGCATAAATGACCACATCACGGGGGAAAAGGGCAAATGCGTAGAAAAAGCAACTGGATACGAACCGCACTGTAAAACGCGCATCAGGTAGAATGACATTTTGAAAATGCAAATCGGTCTTCCTTGTCTACTCTACACGTCACATCAATCATCACAAAGACGACAACAACACGGAAGGAAAAAACAGTACAGCTTTCTCGTGGGCTAATGGCGATACACTGGATCAAGCGTGCAGAGTATGGATAATGGCTGGTAAACTGAAGGTACAGCAAAAACCTCATCCTGTTGTAACATGAATCTGGTTTGTTAATCTTCATTCACTTGACAAAGGAGCTTGATGGACCCGTCTTATTGTAACAGTTTTCCTGTGCGACAACTTTTCCCTGGGTATCTTCAGAAAAAACCGAGCTCCCGATGGTTGCTAATTCTGTGAAATAGTTCAATAATCAGACACACGCACAAAAAAAAGACTACCAAGTAAATACATGAAAAGTTTAACTGTCAAAAAAAGAGATGAAATTTTTTGAGGCATTCGCTCTGGATTAATGACTAATCACGAAGGACAAGTGAACACTTAAAGTCTTTAATCACATTCTTTCATAAGATCGCTCTTCTCTCTTATCTATTTAGTCGTTATCAAGTGAATGCTGTCTCCTTCAGTACTTCTTCCTTTCTTCCTTCCAACCTGTAATCCATTACTGCGTCAGTTCTCTTCTTCTCTCTACACAACGCTCTTTCTCTCCCTTTCACTCTCACGTGCTCACACGGTCTCATCCCAAGTGTGATCCGTCTTCACTCCCTTGCTGGCGTCCTTCTCGTCATTATTTCAGAGCTGGTGTCAAACCATTCTTAGCAACAACACTATAGTAATCTATACCCTCACTACATACTTCTCCTCTTACATCCTCTTGCTCTATTCCTTGAATCTGCCGTACACTCTCGATCTCTCTTCCTATCGCTCGTTCTCTGGCACATCGCTGTCGGGGTCTTCTTGCTTCTCTCTATCTCTTTCTTCTTCTTTCTCTTCTTCTTCTTCTTTCTTCTTCTTCTTTTCTCTTCCTTCTTCTTCCTTCTTCTTCTTCTTCTTCTTCTTCTTCTTCTTCTTCCTTCTCCTTTCTCCTTCCTCCTCTTCTCCTCTTCTTCTTCCTCTTCTTCTTGCTGCTGGGTGGACAGTAGTGTCAAACAAAAAAACCACCTGTGTTCAAGTGTAACTCATACCTCTAATGTGAGTGGCAGAGCTCCTACTCAGTTTTCCAAGTTGGGTGATTAACTAGTGAATATGTAGCAATTGCGTTATTTGCAAGCCATAAACTATGTCTATCTCCATTGCATAATACTGCCTCTACAAAATGTAAGACGTTTTTTGCTTTTGCATATAAAAACGTCTTCTTTTCTATGCATTAAAAATCTGCTCTCCCTTACATTTTGCAGTCAGGTTACCCTATTAATCTGTAGGGACTATAAATCGTATAAACCTACCAACATACTATCAGATATAAAATTTTGGAACTGAGAAGACATGCTGGTGGTCCATTGTATTCGACACTTACCACATTCTATAGTTTGTCCCCAGTAAAAGTACATGTTGCAGGACTCATGCAAGAAACTTAACGGTCACTGCATTAGATTCACTCTGTCAGAAAACAGAACATTGTGCCAAAGCTCATTTTATTAAAAACAAATAGCTTACATCCATATGTTATTTTTTCTCTTCGCTCGTCGGAATCAGACTCTGCGAAGACTGGTTTCTGGCTGAGTTTGAGGCATATGCTGGTGCGCATCTACTTTAACACATTCCCTCTGGTCTACTTTTCTTCGTGCTCCCTTCCAGCATCAGCATATTTCAAGAATTGCCTCTCTTTGCGTACTTCTCTCCACCTCCATTCTCAGGTCTCCTTAATTAAACCACCTTCCTGTAACAAATAAATCTGTATGAACGTGCACTTCTATACTTCTTCTTTACTTCTCTTCTTCTTCTTATTCTTCCTTCCTTCTTCTTCTTCTTCCTATCTCCTTGCTCGTTCCATCAACTTGACAAGTGCCTCGGCTTCCTATACTTCGGGATCGTACATTTACTTCCTACCCTTTCCAGAATATCACCAATATACTGTTAAACTTTACCTATCCTACTATATACAACTAGTCTACGTGTGTTTCTTCTTCTTCTTCTTCTTATGCTTTATTAATCGTTCCCCTTATCCTCCTTGTATTATTTATCTCTTTCCCTTTGCACTTTCTGTCATATCTGCGCCTCGTTCCTTCCCTATTCCGTTGGTGCCTCCTCTAAACATTCAATATACTATCTCATTGCTGTCCTTCCTTCTATTGTGCTCCTTTAACTTTTCATTCCATCCAAACCCTGCGACCTCATCTAACTCTTAGTGCGCTTTCTCTGGCTTTTCGTGCTGAATCCCTTTGACCTAGTCCGTGCGTCTTTCATCATCTCCCTTTGGCGTCTTAACCGGTGCTCGTGGCTCCTGATCTCTGCACCATGAGCCACACGGGGTTATTAAAGGTTTGCTCACTTCTCCATTAATTCCATCAACAGATTTTTTTTCCCTCTTGCGTGCGTCGTGTGCCCAACACATACATAGAACGCACCCTCTCTACTACATGTCAAGGTATCCACTCAGACATCTATATCTTTTGCGTGGCTCCCTACTTCCTTCCTTCTATGTCCCCCAAACTCTGCTTTTGCGCGTATCTCATCCTCACAGACATATCCTTACGTTCTGACCGGTTCAATCTAACCTCAATCAATATTACTCCTTTTCAAACAACATCTAGTATTCAGCACCAGCTTATCCACCAGTCTTACTAATGAATCCTAAATTCCCTCCTTCCCCCTGACTTTAATTCCCCTTTGGATGCCAGAGTGACCTCTTTATTCACTGCGCTTCTGTTAATTGTGGTGACAATATTCCCACCCCTTTTCGATTTTCTACTAAGCTTCTACGTTTCCCTCCTATCAAATGCACATGCTCTCCAACAGCCTTATGCTCAAAGTCCTCCTTCTGCCCATCTTTCTCAACAGAGGTTCCTGTAAAAATAAGTTGCTCGTCTGAACTAAATGAAGCATTTGTCTCCGCATAGTTATTAGGCAGATCGTCGAACACTTTCAAAGGAGTCTTCATTTTCCTCAAATCCCATATCTACATAAAATTACCAATGCAATACCATAATTAGAAATAATATATACAGTATAAGGAAGAGAAGACCAATGCTGCAGTTCTTATCATTATCATAGATTCACAAGATAACAGTAGACCCAAACAGCAAAAGTACCTAACTGAGTCTGATAACTGAACACATTGCAGCGTGCTAGTAGTGAATCGATAAATTAGTACTAATCATGGCTCCTAAACTTCCTATGCAACATTCCTTCTTCTATCCACTCTATTTCTTCCTTAAATTCCATGCCCACCTCTCTAGACGCCTGGTCCCTAACCTCAAAAGCAAACATCAAGTACCATCCTTATACCACCTCTCCTACCCCTTCCTTCTTTCTCTTCCCCTTTCCCCTTCCCCTCTCTCCTCCCCCCCCACAACACACACTCACCTACACCAACCCTCGTACTCGATTCGTTCCTTTTCTCTACACACTGTTACTCTCATTCTCTCTCCTTAACCTCAACATTACTCAATTCTCCAACTCACCGCTTTCCCGCCTCCCCCCCCCCCCCTTCCCAACAATCTAGCTCCACCGCCACCGATGGATCTCCGGCCGGAGGAACGGATCCTCCTCCAACCGCACCCCATTGGCCAGAGGGCACGGTCCCTGCCGACCCTCCCGGATCTGCTCGTCAGCCTCCCCCTGCAGTGTGGTCGCCTGGTGGGCGTGCTTATGCCTGAGCTGTGCGTGTGCTCATGCCTGAGCTGTGCGTGTGCTCATGCCTGAGCTGTGCGTGCATGTGAGTGAGAGGTGGGCGAGCTGGGTGTGGTGTGCTAGCGTGAGCTGGCTGGGAGTGGTGTGTGTGGTGGCTGTAAACTGATGTGCTGTGAATTGCTATTGCATATGAACTGTGCCTATGAACTGATGCTTGTGAATTGCTATTGCACATGAACTGCTCCATGGGCTTCTCGGCTCTGTGCTGTGAACTGTGAATTTGCTGTGGATCTAAAAATAGAACTACTATGTTGTATGTGATGTTGATGCTATGCTTTGTGCTGCTGCTCTGCTATGTTTTCATTGTTATGCAAATTGATGACTGGCTATGCAGACGTCATTTCCTTTCAAGGCTGAAACTGATCATAGGCCAACCCAGTACTTAACATGGTTGGTTGCTTTCAAATGCGGAAATCAGATTTAGTAACGTCATATTTTATTATATCTCTGACAAGTACTAAGTTTTATCTTATGTGCAGGTTCACAGGGCAATTAGAGCTTTCCACAAAGGACCTCCAGCGAACATAAAGGAGCTTCTGATCACGATTGGAGGAGCAAATGTTGATGGACTCTCGATCCCAGTACAACCAAAGCCCAAGCGTAAGAAGGCAAGTGCAATTCCTTGGAGTCCATCTAAGTACAGAAAAATAATGTGCCAAAGGACTTCAATGATGATATTCTCACCATTATGGAAGATGTTGCCAAGTGTGGGGCATTCGAGACTAGTAATGAGTACTACATGGCTACAAAGTTGTTTGCTAAACCGTCAAATCGCAGCTTCTTTTATGCAATGAAGACAAATGAGGGGAGACTCAATTGGCTCAAGAGACAGTGTGAGGGAAAGGAAGGAGTAATTTCTCCTCATGTGGACTGCTATGTATCTTTATATATTTCCTTGCTTAGCTTTGAACATCCTAAAATTTGTATTTGTTTGCTTAGCCGAGAACAGTTTGAATTGTGTATTTGCATCCTGATTGAGACCTTGTTTAACTATAGTGGTAATGTAATGAAAACCTTGTATTTGACAACCAACCGATGGTTTCATGTAATATATAATTAGCACAATATGTTTGATCTGTTCAAATGCATCACTCCCTCCGTTTTTATTTACTACGCATATTAGTTTTGACTAAGTTTATAGAAAATAATATGAACTTTCACAATAAAAAATATATATGATGTGAAAAATATTCAATGATGATTCTAATGGTATTGATTTGGTATCGCGGATGTTAATAATTTTTGTATAAACTTGGCCAAAGTTTGACTTGAGACGAAACTAATATGCAGAGTAAATAAAAACGGAGGGAGTATCATATAGCCAATATGCCAAAATCATTTAAATACACTGTCTATGACATCAAACAATTGTAATTTCAGTTAAAAACCATGAAAACCGACAATCTGCGACAAAAAGAGCTCTTAATCAAGTCATTTCGATTATAACAGTACAATCAGCACCTATTCCCAATCTACAGAACAACAGAGGACATTATGGTCATTTTAGCACGCTTCTGCAGCAGCTGCAGCTGCTACAGCGCAACTACCAAACGCCTGTATCTTGGCTCCAATCTTTCAGCCGCAGCTATAGCTGCTCCTTTCAGCCGGAGCTGTTGCAGCTGCAGCTGTGGAAGTTGCAGCTATAACAAGCATGCCCTAAGCAGAAGTACTGTTGAGAAATGTAGGTGACATCTCAAGGCTTACTGGACTGATGCTTAACCTAAATACTGAACAACTTTTCAGTGTGTAAGAGTATGACGGCATAGGCGGATTGCAGATAATGAATTTAAACATGCAGACATGGATCATGTTAACAGACCAGATACATTACCTTTAGAGTACTATCCATACTTCTTGACAGAAGAATCTGCCCATCAGTAGAAAACTTAACCCCAGTGATATCTTCTGTATGTGCTTTTTCAACATGAATATCTGGTCTGCTTCCCCATCCAGTCTTTATGGTCCAGAGCTACAAAAGACATATGAGGTCATACAATGTATTAACCAAACCATCTAATTAAACTCAAAGTGATAGGACAGTTTAGAGATTGTGCAATATATGAAGTACCTGAATGGAACCATCCCCCACGCCAGCAACAATCCGCTTGCCTTCATGATCCCATGCACATGAAGTAACAGGAATTCGCATTGGTCTTTTTAACTTTGGTTTGATGACCTATTGAAAATGTAATGACAAAAATTCAGTATTCCACAATAGAAAATGGTAGGAGCTTCAATCATACTACATAACAAGTGGTTCAACTTTAAGCAAATATTGGTGCAAAAATGAACAAATATCAGAGCATTTCAGGGTTATTATATTACTGGGACCTTCTCCTCAAAATGATGCACTGCTATCTAGCGAATAGAACGATTAGTTCAACGTACCTGCTTTTGACTGCTAAAGTCTGAAACATCCCAGAGACGTAATGATCCATCTTCCGATGAGGTCAATATAGTTTCTTTTGACTTGGGATTCCATTCACCACCAGTTAGTCCAGAAATGTGACCCTTTGTATTCTTCAGATCACGGATATACATGTCACCCTTAACAAACTCACCAAGTGAAAGCCCGTCTCGGTCATATATCTGTTAGGAGACATAATGATAAATAACATGGTATTGATTTCTAGGCGTCACAGTTTTTGGTGATTCAGGAAGATAGCAAACCAGAATACCTTGGCCTGAGCTGAACCCGTGACACATAAGAATCGGTCCGATGTTGGACTCCAGCTTAGGCTACGAACTTGATGCCCCTCACAAGGTTCTAATTGCCTAAATGACTGTAGCTTCGAGTTCATGCCTTGGAAGTCATACATCCGTATTGTATAATCATAGCTGCCAGAGAGCACTCGGGATCCTGTAGGGTCAACAGCAAGGGCTGAGACAACCTGCAAATGAAATAAATGATTATTAAAACCAGCAAAATAGATTTACTTGAAACTAGCAATGTAACCCGGACGACTCTTCATAGCATCACAGGAGGCACCATTGAGGATCACCCCAAGAGCACGCAGGTTGATATTCGACTAAATTTGTCAATTCTAAGGTTGGCTAGCTAGGTGAAAAGCCTTTTAGTTTTAGCCTCTTTTTTTTTCTGCTGTTCTTTTTCTTTGTCGGACTAGGTATATTTGTTGCCTTTTTTATTTGTTTTTTTGAGTTGTAGACTTTTAGTTGTAAGGCCCACATCATCCTTAAGTTTTTCTTCTAATAAAAAATGGCATCACTCTGTGTTCGAGAAGAAAAAATATTGAGGATGTACTCAGCTTTACCATGGATTGGACATTGCGCTGTTTCTAGACAACTCATTCTGTTTGAACATGGCTAGAGTTGGCACGATATACTCCAAATTTTGTTCATGCCTCGTCTGGGGTCTTGATAGAAATTCTTTACAGAAAACTTTATGCAGTATAACTCCACTTATGTTGTCTCAACATAGCGGTCCCAAGCCCGGGTAAAGGAGGAGGGTTGTGATAGGCTTGGCGAGCCAACGTAAAAACTCAGCCACTCTTATGGAGATGAAACCCAAAAGATTTTCGTTGGGGCGTAACCCTCTCAGCGACGCGCTACATCGGAACCCGGGTGTGGTGGAAAATGGGCAAGGGCCGGGCCGTCACCCCCAAGGTGGCGCGCTGTATCTTGATCCGGATACGGTGGCAAGTGAGCGAGGATCGGGTCGTCGCATCCTTAGTGGCGCGCTACATCGGCGCCCGGATGTAGTGGAAAATGGGCAAGGGTCTTCGCATTTGACTCGACGAGTGCGAAGGGTAAGGAAGCTAGCCGAGCCTAGGAGGATTCGCTTAGGTAGCTGGAACGTAGGGTCTCTGACAGGGAAGCTTCGGGAGCTAGTTGATGCAGCGGTGAGGAGAGGTGTTGATATCCTTTGCGTCCAAGAAACCAAATGGAGAGGACAGAAGGCGAAGGAGGTGGAGGATACCGGCTTCAAGCTGTGGTACACAGGGACGGCTGCAAACAGAAATGGCGTAGGCATCTTGATCAACAAGAGCCTCAAGTATGGAGTGGTAGACGTCAAGAGACATGGGGACCGGATTATCCTGGTCAAGCTGGTAGTTGAGGACTTGGTTCTCAATGTTATCAGCGCGTATGCCCCGCAAGTAGGCCAAAATGAGAACACCAAGAGGGAGTTCTGGGAAGGCCTGGAAGACATGGTTAGGAGTGTACCGATTGATGAGAAGCTCTTCATAGGAGGAGACCTCACTGGCCACGTGGGTACATCTAACACAGGTTTTGAAGGGGCGCACGGGGGCTTTGGCTATGGCATCAGGAATCAAG
The DNA here is from genome assembly GCF_003073215.2 of Triticum urartu. Classification (NCBI taxonomy): domain Eukaryota; kingdom Viridiplantae; phylum Streptophyta; class Magnoliopsida; order Poales; family Poaceae; genus Triticum; species Triticum urartu. The sequence continues at coordinate 294,504,578 of NC_053022.1, forward strand.
AAGGAGAAGATGTCTTAAGCTTTGCTCTAGCCTACAACATGATTGTAGCTAACACCCTCTTTAGAAAGACAGAATCACATCTGGTGACTTTTAGTAGTGGCCAACACTCTAGCCAGATTGATTTCATCCTCTCGAGAAGAGAAGATAGGCGTGCGTGCCTAGACTGTAAGGTGATACCTGGAGAGAGTGTTGTACCCCAGCATAAGCTGGTGGTTGTTGACTTCCGCTTTCGAATTCGTGTCCAGCGGGATAAGCGTGCCAAAGTCGCTAGAACGAAGTGGTGGAAGCTCAAGGGGGAGGTAGCTCTAGCGTTCAAGGAGAGGGTCATTAAGGAGGGCCCTTGGGAGGAAGGAGGAGATACGAACAATGTGTGGGCGAAGATGGCGACTTGCATTCGTAAGGTGGCCTCGGAGGAGCTTGGAGTGTCCAGGGGAAGGAGAAGCGAAGGTAAGGATACCTGGTGGTGGAATGATGATGTCCAGAAGGCGATTAAAGAGAAGAAAGATTGCTTCAAACGCCTATACCTGGATAGGAGTGCAGACAACATAGAGAAGTACAAGATGGCGAAGAAGGCCGCAAAGCGAGCTGTTGGTGAAGCAAGGGGTCAGGCATATGAGGACCTCTACCAACGGTTAGGCACGAAGGAAGGTGAAAGGGACATCTATAAGATGGCCAAGATCCGAGAGAGGAAGACGAGGGATATTGGCCAAGTCAAATGCATCAAGGACGGAGCAGGCCAACTCTTGGTGAAGGACGAGGAGATTAAGCATAGATGGCGGGAGTACTTCGACAAGCTGTTCAATGGGGAGAATGAGAGTTCTACCATTGAACTGGACGACTCCTTTGATGAGACCAGCATGCGTTTTGTGCGGCGAATCCAGGAGTCTGAGGTCAAGGAGGCTTTAAAAAGGATGAAAGGAGGCAAGGCGATGGGCCCTGATTGTATCCCCATTGAGGTGTGGAAAGGTCTCGGGGACATAGCGATAGTATGGCTAACCAAGCTTTTCAACCTCATTTTTCGGGCAAACAAGATGCCAGAAGAATGGAGACGGAGTATATTAGTACCAATCTTCAAGAACAAGGGGGATGTTCAGAGTTGTACTAATTACTGTGGAATTAAGCTGATGAGCCATACAATGAAGCTATGGGAGAGAGTCATTGAGCACCGCTTAAGAAGAATGACAAGCGTGACCAAAAATCAATTTGGTTTCATGCCTGGGAGGTCGACCATGGAAGCCATTTTCTTGGTACGACAACTTATGGAGAGATATAGGGAGCAAAAGAAGGACTTGCATATGGTGTTCATTGACTTGGAGAAGGCCTATGATAAGATACCGCAGAATGTCATGTGGTGGGCCTTGGAGAAACACAAAGTCCCAGCAAAGTACATTACCCTCATCAAGGACATATACGATAATGTTGTGACAAGTGTTCGAACAAGTGATGTCGACACTGATGACTTCCCGATTAAGATAGGACTGCATCAGGGGTCAGCTTTGAGCCCTTATCTTTTTGCATTGGTGATGGATGAGGACACAAGGGATATACAAGGAGATATCCCATGGTGTATGCTCTTTGCGGATGATGTGGTGCTAGTTGACGATAGTCGGACGGGGGTAAATAGGAAGTTAGAGTTATGGAGACAAACCTTGGAATCGAAAGGGTTTAGGCTTAGTAGAACTAAAACCGAGTACATGATGTGCGGTTTCAGTACTACTAGGTGTAAGGAGGAGGTTAGCCTTGATGGCCAGGTGGTACCTCAGAAGGACACCTTTCGGTATTTGGGGTCAATGCTGCAGGAGGATGGGGGTATTGATGAAGATGTGAACCATCGAATCAAAGCCGGATGGATGAAGTGGCGCCAAGCTTCTGGCATTTTCTGTGACAAGAGAGTGCCACAAAAGCTAAAAGGCCAGTTGTACAGGACGGCGGTTCGACCGGCAATGTTGTATGGCGCTGAGTGTTGGCCGACTAAAAGGCGACATGTTCAACAGTTAGGTGTGGCGGAGATGCGTATGTTGAGATGGATGTGTGGCCACACGAGGAAGGATCGAGTCCGGAATGATGATATACGAGATAGAGTTGGGGTAGCACCAATTGAAGAGAAGCTTGTCCAACATCGTCTGAGATGGTTTGAGCATATTCAGTGCAGGCCTCCAGAAGCTCCGGTGCATAGTGGACGGCTAAAGCGTGCGGAGAATGTCAAGAGAGAGCGGGGTAGACCGAATTTGACATGGGAGGAGTCCGTTAAGAGAGACCTGAAGGATTCGAGTATCACCAAAGAGCTAGCCATGGACAGGGGTGCGTGAAAACTTGCTATCCATGTGCCAGAGCCATGAGTTGGTTGCGAGATCTTATGTGTTTCACCTCTAGCCTACCCCAACTTGTTTGGGACTAAAGGCTTTGTTGTTGTTGTTTGTTGTTGTAAAACTTTATGCAGTATGTGACACACGTCGAGAAAATTTCTTAGAATAACACCGTGTGAAACAAACAGTGAAACAGAGGTGAGCTTCCACAGCTTATCTTCAAGGATGAGCTTAATTCGGCTAAATCATTTGTGAAAGAACTAAGAAACCTGAGAGCTCCCACAACTATCCAGAACTAATCGAGCAAACCTAGTTGTCCAACCACATCAACCTTAACAATTCCAAAGGTAAAACAACTCAGCTGTAGAAAAGGAAATAATTCTGGGCGTGGTTACCTTGGTGTGCCCCCGCAGAACAATTTCGTTGCTGAGAGGAATCCTGCCGAAATCATCCCCATCATCATCCATATCATCGTCGTCGTCATCCTCGTCGTCGTCGTCCTCGTCATCCTCATCCCCCTCCTTCGACGGTGGCGGCCGAGGCGGCCCAACCATGCTGCCGTCCTCGTCCTCCACCTCCGCGTGCGCAGACGGCCGCTGTGGCGGCCGAGGCGGCCCAATCAGACCGCCACCCTCCTCGTCATCCTCCTGGATAGGAGCCAATTCCTTGGGCGGCCCAGGGGGTCCGACAACGGCGCCACCGACATCGTCCTCCTCGGCGGCGGCAGAGGTGGAGGGGTTGGAGCTAGGGTTTTGGGGCTTGCGGAGGGTGGAGGAGTGGGAGGCGGCGCTGGGGCGGGTGGGCGCCTTGCCAAATGAGGTCGGGAAGAAGGCGCGCATCATCGCCTCCTCGTCCATCTCGCCGCCGTCCGCCATAGGTCACTCGTCGCCGGCGAGTTCGGGAATAGAGATGGGTGCTGCCGCGAGTTTTTCTTTTTTCGACGAGCGTTCGAGCGCACGGGCTCTGTGTCCGGGTCTCTGTAGCCGAACTGATCGAGCCACCGCTGGCTGCTCGTAGCGAAGGTCTCAAATTCGTGTCGTGTTCGTCCGACAATCCTACAAGGTAACTTTCCTAACTGCTCCCTCGTTCCCGGTTTACAGGCTATCTCAAAAATATCGGTTTCCCCTTTTATAAGTCTCAATTTGATTGTTCCCCATTACATGATCATATTTCAAGATGCAATAATTCATTACATACAAGGATTGTGAGAAACGTGATCAATGCATGTATTTCATGTATGCATGCATTGCAATTAATGCATTGGTAAACACAATTCTTTAAAGAAAACGAGCGCATTAATTGAGTGCTTTAACAAACCACGAGAATTATTCCACCACTCATCATCTACCTTGGTTGATGAGATTTTTGAATTGAGCCCTATAAACCGAAAATGAGGTAGTAATTAACTTCACCCCGATATAGGGCAGGAGCTGAAGCCAACCACAACAGAGTGTTACAAGATATGGAGACACGAGTCACAGCACAGATGAACGAGATGCTAGAAAAAGAGTATACCCTCGAGGAAATTAAGAAAGCAATTGAGGAAATGGGGGATCTTAAAACCCCCGATGCGGATGGTATACCAACGACTTTTTATAAGAGATTCTGGAGTATGGTGGGTGATGCGGTTACACAAAAAGTGTTACATGTCTTGCGAGGCGGCTGTATACCGGAGGGATGGAACGAAACAATTGCTATGCTTATCCCAAAGGTGCGGAACCCTGATCGAATCAAAGATCTACACCCTATTAGCCTCTGCAATGTGGTGTACAAACTTGTGTCAAAAGTTATTGCCAACAGGCTCAAGATGATCTTGGATGAGCTAATCTCTGACAACTAGAGTGCATTTATGCCGGGAAGATTGATATCGGATAATACTATTCTTGCATATCTATAACTGCAAAAGTGCAGATTTCGACCTCAGAGGATGACACATCTAGTGTGCGATGCACGGCTCCCGTGCGAATTCGTCCCCGACCTCGGAGCGTCGCTCCTGATTTTCCGGCCGGGGTTCCTCCTCCGGCGAAGGGGACGGCTGGCCCTACTCAACGCCGACGAGGTGACGGTAGACGCGGGAGGCTGGCGCGATGACATGGTCCTCAACGTGGGTGGCGTGGTACAATTCCCATGTCATATCGCAAAAATTGTGGCGCACGGGAAGACGGCGTGGTCACGATGCAAGTCCCGAGGTGAGTAATGGCAGACGAGGGGAGCGGAGGGGATATTTTACCCCACGACTGCCCGACTCCTCTCATTTCGCCTCCTCGCTCTCCATTCGACCATCTCTCTCGCGCTCTGCTCTCCCCCGCTCCACCATGCCGCGGGTTAGGGTTCGATGTCGACCCGCGAGCAGCAGATTTGGGCGCTCGCCGACGGCGACGAGGTGCGGTTGGGACGGCTGAGGGAGATCAACAGGTGGTTCCCGAAGGCGAAGATGCTCAATGACGTTGCGGGGATGGTGCGCGACAAGCTCGACGAGGAGGAGATCCAGCGTTGCTTCCGCAACTACGACAGGCAGCCGGCGATGGGGGTCCTGCTTTGGGCGATGCTAGAGGTGAAATCCCCAATCCCGGAGCAGAAGCGCAAGTGGAAGGTCTTTAGATCCCTCCGCTACAGCCAGATCCAGCCGCAACCACCGCCATCGCCGCCGTCGCCGATGGAGGTGGTGATGGGGCTGCCGGTGCCTGGTTCGCGGATGGCTCTGATTATGATCGAGGAGGACGGCGAGGAGGTGGTGACGCTAAGGAGGAAGCAGAGGAGGATCGTGACGGAGCTGCCGAGGCGCTCTCCGCGCTTCCCCATGCGCTTGCAGCGCCTCCGCGCCCTTTCCCGCCTCTAGTAGGGGCCTCGCCGGCTGGCAGCCGCTTTTGGTTGCTGGCCGGAGAGGGCTCCGATGAGGAGGGTGTCGTGGTTTTGTCACGGCAGATGTCCTCGTGAAAGGACTTAGTCGTGGAGCCATCGCAACGGGTTAGCTTGAAGGGGTTAAAGCGGACACAGGGACGCAAGAGAGTTTATACTAGTTCGGCCCCTTCGATGAAGGTAAAAGCCTACGTCTAGTTGTGATGGAATTGATGGGGTTTCGATGACTAGGGAGCAAACAAGCTTCGCCTAAGTCTCGAGTTGTTGTCTGTTGTCCTTGAACCGCCGCCGGGTCGTCCCCTTATATATACGGGTGACGCCCGTCGGTTCACAGAGTCCCAATACCGGCTCATAGATGTGTCCGGTTTGGTCTCTACTTATTCCTAACTTACAATACAAGTTACATACCAACGTCGGTTTACGGCAACAGGCCTTGAACCGACTATGGGCCTTGAGCCCTCATCTGCCTTCTTGGGCTTTAACATAGTTAACTACTGACGAAGTTAACCCGGCCCAGATAGGCCGGTTTACGCCCAGTAGTGATATCCCCAACATTAGGCCCCAGATTGATTTGAACAGGTTCATGTCAATCCTTAGCAAAAATCTTCATCTTCAACATCTTCTTGTAGTTTGTTGAACCGCCGTGATGTCATCTTCTCTGGTCGTTGTAAACCGGCGTGACGTCACCTGTTATAAAGAACCTTATCCATGATACCTTTTTTTGTTTAATAGGTCTGCGACAATTGAGGCGACAGCTTTGTTTCCAAACCCACGGTCCCTTGATTTTCGCGTCTGACACATGTCCCTTGCCTTATAAATAGGACCGAAGGGTCATTTCTTTTTCCCCTTCGTGCCCTTCTGCTTCGTCTTCCCCGCGTCGTCCAGCTTCGGAGCTCCGCCGCCGTCGACGACCTCTGCTCCAACCTTGGCCGCTGCATCACCCTGATTGTACCAGAGCATCGCGGCGACCTTCTGTTTCTTCCTCGGCTCCGGTGAGTTCTTCACCTTTTCCTCCGTAGATCCGTTCTAGGGTTTCCAAGTTCTTCAGTGTTCATCGTCTGCTTCGTACTCATATGATAGATCTTAGATGAACCTGTGAACCTTTGCTCTGTGTAGCGGTAGTTTTTAGCATCCGCCTTCACTTACATGCCTCAAGACCATAGATCTACCTGTATCTCTGCCCATTGATTCGGTACTGTTCTTTTTTGAACCTTGAATATTTTCCTTCTTTTCTGAACTTGCTTCAGATCCGTCGCCGTAGAGAAATCTTGTGAAATCTGTTTCTGTACACTTACCCATCCGCAATCTCAACTGTTTCAATGCTTAGATCCGTCGGTTTAACTTTGTAGAAAAATTGCCAAACCGGTATATACCATTAGTCCCCTTGTTGAACCGCCAGATGCTGTTGCTTCATAAAGCTCCGTTTTAGATAGAGTTGTCTCCGGTTTAACATTGTACATACCAGTGTACTTTAATCAATGCATTCTTGAACCGGAATCACCTCTCTTGTAGATTTCATCATGGCCAAGCAAGTATATGAGTGCAACTGGGTTCCTTCTCGCGTCACAGAGACTCAACTGAACAATTTAGTCCTGATCGACGCTTTAGGCAGCAAAAACACCATCCATTGGAGGGTCCGTGGCAAAGAATGCCCTCCCACACCTCAAGAAGGAGAGGTCGTCGTTTTCGTAGATCACTTAGCCCGGGGCTTTAAGCCGCCCGGTTCTAAATTTTACCGGGACGTTTTAGCCAATTTTCAACTCCGCCCACAAGACACTGGCCCCAACTCTGTTACAAACATGTGTCACTTCCAAGTGCTCTGTGAGGTGTTCTTTCAAGAGGAGCCCACAATTGAGTTGTTCAGAGACTATTTCCATCTAAACCGCCGTACTGAGTTTACTGACGGTTCCAATACGGAATTGGGTGGTGTGGCAATTCAGAAAAGGAAAGAGGTCACATACCCTCACGCCAAACTGCACAGCCACCCCAAAGAGTGGAATCAAACATGGTTCTATTGCAAAGACACCTCCCCTGCTGGTGAAAATCCTTTGCCTGGCTTTCGTCCGGAGCAGCTTAGCAATACACACCCCTTTCCGCAAAGGTTGACTGCCAAGGAGAGAAGCAAATACGCTCCTCAACTGTCCAAGCTCAGAGCCTTCATGGCCAATGGTTTAACAGGAGTCGATCTCGCTCGCTGTTGGATATCGTGGAGCATACTGCCCCTTAGTCAGCGCTCCGGTTTGATGTGCGAGTATATTGGCAGTGTTGATGACCCACTGCGACATGCTAACATCCAGCTCACCGATGAAGAAATCATAGAGGCTGTGAATAAAATGCTGAATGAACCGGAACACATCTGTGCTCGAACTGGCCTGCTTCCCTTCTGTGCCACCAACAAACCGCCAGCTGTAAGAGTTTGATTTTTCTTTTTACTGAACCTGTTATTGATATATCTGGTCATTGTTTAATATCAATGTCTGTTTAAACAGGGTAATGATCCGTTTTGGAGCAAGAAACTTCCACAGGAGAAGCCAGAAAAAACAGACAAACCGGAATGACCAACCCGGCCAAAGACTAAAGTCGTGAAACGGCCTGCTCATAAGAAGAAAACCACTGCATCTTCTGATCCGACCCCTGATGATGATGTGGGTAATCCGGACCTTGAGGTAGAGCTTGACTCACTTGGCTTATTTTTCATGCACCTTATTGATGATGATATTTGTCAGGATGATGCCAAAGCCAGCCATGCTGATGCTGCAGAGGTAATTATTCTCTCTTCCGATTCAGACCCTTTGCATTCACTAAAAATCCATCAAGCAAACCGGAAGGTTAAATTTTCTCATCCTCTTGCTTACTTGGATCCCAAATTTCTTATGAAGACCCAACAGCACAAAACTCGCCGCACAACCCGGCACAGCGGCCAGGTAGTTACCTCCGCCGGTTTACCGAACAGTCCGGTTCGGAAACGCCGTTCAGAGGTCTCTAATTTGCTTGTCAGTGCTTGTCCTAAAGCGGGCTGTTTTCGTCAACCTCTTAATCCATCTGACTCCGATTATCAGGTTACTTCCCACTCATCCTCTGGCGAGTCATCGGCTACTCAGCTGCCACCGCTCAAAACGGTGCTTGGGTAAGCTATACTTATCACAATATTTCCGGTACATCACCTTGGAACATATGCTGTATTTGACTTTGTTATTCCTTTCAGGGCCAAGCCTAGGCCGAGCAAGAAGGCTCGCCTGGATAAAGCGGCCGAGGAGGACGCCGTCCCTGAACCGGGTAAAACACCGGATCTTGAAGCGACTATTCCTGAAGATATACCCAATGATCCACCACAGCAAGATGACGATTTTATTGCTGAAGAAAGGCCTATTGATACCTCAAGTCCTGTCAACCAGCCCACAAGCCCCATCCGGTTTGGAAGATCCACCAGTCCATCCCAGCTTGCTGACAAACCGACTGCGCCAGTGCAAACCGGTGATGCTAAGGATGATGAAGTTGTAATTACTGGCATTGGCCGTACAGAGCCCAGCAACCCTGTTGTTTTATCCAAGCATACCGCCAAAGAAGAATTTGCTGCCATGGGCAAAGGCAAGTGGAATGTTGACTTGGCGACCTATGCTACTCTGAATGCCCAAGATCTTCATTCTGGCTACCTGAACCGGCTGTATACCAGCCGTGATTATGAAGCTGGTCTGGTGAATATGATGAAAGAGAAATTTGAGGTAACTTTCATGTACTTTTTCCTGTTTGTCACGGCAGATGTCCTCGTGAAAGGACTTAGTCATGGAGCCATCGCAACGGGTTAGCTTGAAGGGGTTAAAGCGGACACAGGGACGCAAGAGAGTTTATACTAGTTCGGCCCCTTCGATGAAGGTAAAAGCCTACGTCTAGTTGTGATGGAATTGATGGGGTTTCGATGACTAGGGAGCAAACAAGCTTCGCCTAAGTCTCGAGTTGTTGTTTGTTGTCCTTGAACCACCGCCGGGTCGTCCCCTTATATACACGGGTGACGCCCGTCGGTTCACAGAGTCCCAGTACCGGCTCATAGATGTGTCCGGTTTGGTCTCTACTTATTCCTAACTTACAATACAAGTTACATACCAACGCCGGTTTACGGCTATAGGCCTTGAACCGACTATGGGCCTTGAGCCCTCATCTGCCTTCTTGGGCTTTAACATAGTTAACTACTGACGAAGTTAACCCGGCCCAGATAGGCCGGTTTACGCCCAGTAGTGATATCCCCAACAGAGGGGGAGGGGATTCTCTCTCCGACTTCTTCAGGTTCGTCCCCATCCAAATACTTAATCTCTACTTCGTTAATTGATGTAGATGAGATTATTAGGGGGTGAGGGGATCAGATAAGTTGGGGGAAAAGAGAAGTGTATTAGGAAAATTCAGAAACTCCATAAAAATGAAAATGCAGAGAAAGAGTTTGAATCTGAAGGTTTAGCTGAGATTAAGAAACAGATAGGTTGGGATTTAGGGGTTGAGGTGGTGTTCGATGCTAAAACTGTCCAAAATTACATGAGGCATGGAAATTTCTAGCCCATTAATAATTGGTACGAGGAGGATTCCATTGACTTTGGTGAAATTGCTATCAGCGAAACTCCAATTGTACCCTGTAAAAAAAAGGGGAGGATGATGTAAGAGAGGAAAATGAGAATGAAAACCCAAATGGAAAGTGCGTGGTGAGATTTGGTGGTACGGTTGGTAGAAAAGTGTTAGCTGACATGGACTTGGCCTGCTGGGCTCTCGATAGCCCAGGCAGTGAGCAAGCCCAAGCCCAGGAGGGGTGGGTGGAGCCTATAAAAAGGCAGAGACAGGGAGAAAGTGAGAGATGCGACCTTACTCTAGGGTTTACCCCCCAGCCGCCAAGAGAGGAAGAAGAGAGCATGGCTGGTAACTTCGGCAGGGGTTTTAGTGGGGGGTGGGAAACAATAGAGGAGGGAGATTTGGAGACTTTGATGGGAGAAAAATAGGGCAATTCGGTGGAGGAGATAGAAGCAGATCCAATTCTTCAGATAATTCCTTTGATTTTCGTGGCAGAGGAGGGGTTCGTTCGGGCTTTGGATTCAACTCTGGGAGAGGGAGTGGTGGATCTGATCCTCCTAGTGATGAATCTGGGGAAGCAAAGTTTGGCAGATTAAAGAGGGAAGAAGAGAGAGTGGTGACAGAAAAGAAGAAGCTGGCTGGGGAAGAGCAAAGAGAAGGCAGAGAGAAGGAAGAGGGGAACATCAACCCCAGTCAACAGCAACAGATATTGAGCGCTCTTTTCTCACTATTAGTGCAAGGAATGAACAAAAGCAGTTTGCCAGGGGTTGACAATGAGAAAACCAAATCTGAAGGGAGTTTGGGCAAAGAAACAACCAAGGGAGCTAAGGCTGGAGAAGAATGTTGGAAATATACCCTAGAGGCAATAATAAAATGGTTATTATTATATTTCCTTATTCATGATAATTGTCTATTATTCATGCTATAATTGTGTTATCCGGAAATCGTAATACATGTGTGAATACATAGACCACAACATGTCCCTAGTGAGCCTCTAGTTGACTAGCTCGTTGATCAATAGATGGTTACGGTTTCCTAACCATGGACATTGGATGTCGTTGATAACGGGATCGCATCATTAGGAGAATGATGTGATGGACAAGACCCAATCCTAAGCCTAGCACAAGATCGTGTAGTTCGTATGCTAAAGCTTTTCTAATGTCAAGTATCTTTTCCTTGGACCATGAGATTGTGCAACTCCCGGATACCGTAGGAATGCTTTGGGTGTACCAAACGTCACAACATAACTGGGTGGCTATAAAGGTGCACTACAGGTATCTCCGAAAGTATCTGTTGGGTTGGCACGAATCGAGACTGGGATTTGTCACTCTGTATGACGGACAGGTATCTCTGGGCCCACTCGGTAAGACATCATCGTAATGAGCTCAATGTGACTAAGGGGTTGGTCACGGGATGATGTGTTACGGAACGAGTAAAGAGACTTGCCGTAACGAGATTGAACAAGGTATCGGTATACCGACGATCGAATCTCGGGCAAGTGCTATACCGGTAGACAAAGGGAATTGTATACGCGACTGATTGAATCCTTGACATCGTGGTTCATCCGATGAGATCATCGTGGAACATGTGGGAGCCAACATGGGTATTCAGATCCCATTGTTGGTTATTGGTTGGAGAGATGTCTCGGTCATGTATGCATAGTTCCCGAACCTGTAGGGTCTACACACTTAAGGTTCGGTGACGCTAGAGTTGTAATGGGAATTGTATGTGGTTCGAAAGTTGTTCGGAGTCCCGGATGAGATCCCGGACATCACGAGGAGTTCCGGAATGATCTGGAGGTGAAGATTTATATATGGGAAGTCCAGTTTCAGTCACCGGAAAGGTTTCGGGGTTTATCGGTATTGTACCGGGACCACCGAAGGGGTTCCGGGGTCCACCGAGAGGGTCCACCTGCCCCGAAGGACCTAATGGGCTGTAGTTGGGTGGGAACCAGCCCCTTAGTGGGCTGGTGCGCCCCCAAGGGCCCAAGGTGCCTAGGGTTCGAAACCCTAGGGGGTCGCTGCCCCCCAGGGGGCGGGCGCCCCCCTAGTTGGAAACCCTAAGGGGGCCACTGCCCCCCCCCTCGAGGGGCCGCCGCCCCAGCCCCCCCTCTAGATGGATCTAGGGGGCCGACCCCCTCTCCCCCCCCCCCAAATAGTGGGGGGGGGGGTGGGAGGGCAACCGCACCCCTTCTCCTGGCGCAGCCCTCCCCCCTTCCTACACCTTCTCCTCCTCCGTAGCGCTTAGCGAAGCTCTGCCGGAGAACCACGAGCTCCATCGCCACCACGCCGTTGTGATGCCGGAGCTCTCCCTCAACTTATCCTCCCCCTTGCTGGATCAAGAAGGAGGAGACGTCCCCGGGTTGTACGTGTGTTGAACGCGGAGGCGCCGTCGTTCGGCGCTTAGATCGGAATCAACCGCGATCTGAATCGCTACGAGTACGACTCCTTCATCCGCGTTCTTGTAACGCTTCTGCATTGCGATCTTCAAAGGTATGAAGACGCACTCCCCTCTCGTTGCTAGTAAACTCCATAGATTGATCTTGGTGATGCGTAGAAAATTTTTAATTTCTGCAACGATCCCCAACAGTGGCATCATGAGCTAGGTCTATGCGTAGTTTCTATGCACGAGTAGAACACAAGTTGTTGTGGGCGTCGATTTTGTCAATTTACTTGCCGTTACTAGTCTTATCTTGATTCGGCGGCATCGTGAGATGAAGCGGCCCGGACCGACCTTACACGCACACTTACGTGAGACAGGTTCCACCAACTGACATGCACATAAGGTGGCTAGCGGGTGTCTGTCTCTCCCACTTTAGTCGGATCGGATTCGATGAAAAGGGTCCTTCTGAAGGGTAAATAGAAATTGGCATATCACGTTATGGTTTTGGCGTAGGTAAGAAACGTTCTTGCTAGAAACCTATAGCATCCACATAAAATTTGCAACAACAATTAGAGGACGTCTAACTTGTTCTTGCAGCATATGTTGTGTGATGTGATATGGCCAAAAGGATGTGATGAATGATATATGTGATGTATGAGATTGATCATGTTCTTGTAATAGGAATCACGACTTGCATGTCGATGATCATGACAACCGGCAGGAGCCATAGGAGTTGTCTTAATTTATTGTATGACCTACGTGTCAATGAAAACGCCATGTAATTACTTTACTTTACTACTAACCATTAGCCATAGTAGTAGAAGTAATAGTTGGCGAGACAACTTCATGAAGACACGATGATGGAGATCATGATGATGAAGAACATGGTGTCATGCCGGTGACGATGATGATCATGGCGCACAGAAGATGGAGAACAAAAGGAGCAAAATGACATTGGCCATATCATGTCACTATTTGATTGCATGTGATGTTTATCATGTTTTACATCTTATTTGCTTAGAACGACGGTAGCTTAAATAAGATGATCCCTCGCAATAATTTCAAGAAAGTGTTCCCCCTAACTGTGCACCGTTACGAAGGTTCGTTGTTTCGAAGCACCACGTGATGATCGGGTGTGATAGATTCTAACGTTCGAATAGAACGGGTGTAAGCCAGATTTACACACGCAATACACTTAGGTTGACTTGACGAGCCTAGCATGTACAGACATGGCCTCGGAACATGGAAGACCGAAAGGTCGAACATGAGTCGTATAGAAGATACGATCAACATGAAGATGTTCACCGATGATGACTAGTCCGTCTCACGTGATGATCGGACACGGCCTAGTTGACTCGGATCATGTATCACTTAGATGACTAGAGGGATGTCTATCTGAGTGGGAGTTCATTAAATAATTTGATTAGATGAACTTAATTATCATGAACATAGTCTAAAAACTTTGCAATATGTCTTGTAGATCAAATGGCCCATGCTAATGTTGCCCTCAACTTCAATGTGTTCCTAGAGAAAACCAAGCTGAAAGACGATGGTAGCAACTACATGGACTGGGTCCGTAACCTGAGGATTATCCTCATAGCTGCCAAGAAAGTATATGTCCTTGAAGCACCGCTAGGTGATGCACCTGTTTTCCCAGCAACTCAAGACGTTATGAACGCCTGGTAGTTGCGTAGTGATGATTACTCCCTGGTTCAGTGCGGCATGCTTTATAGCTTAGAACCGGGGCTCCAAAAGCGTTTTGAGAAGCACAGAGCATATGAGATGTTCCAAGAGATGAAAATGGTTTTCCAAGCTCATGCCCGGGTCGAGAGATATGAAGTCTCCGACAAGTTCTACAGTTGTAATATGGAGGAGAATAGTTCTGTCAGCGAGCACATACTCAAAATGTCTGGGTTGCACAACCGTTTGTCTCAGCTGGGAGTTAATCTCCCGGATGACGCGATCGTTGACAGAATCCTTCAGTCGCTCCCACCTAGCTACAAGAGCTTTGTGATGAAATTCAATATGTAGGGGATGGAAAAGACCATTCCCGAGGTATATTCAATGCTAAAATCAGCGGAGGTGGAGATCAAAAAGGAACATCAAGTGTTGATGGTGAATAAAACCACTAAGTTCAAGACAGGCAAGGGTAAGAAGAACTTCAAGAAGGATGGCAAGGGAGTTGCCGCGCCTGGTAAGCCAGTTGCCGGGAAGAAGCCAAAGCATGGACCCAAGCCTGAGACTGAGTGCTTTTATTGCAAGGGAAACAGTCACTGGAAGCGGAACTGCCCCAAGTACTTAGCGGATAAGAAGGTCGGCAATACAAAGGTATATGTGATATACATGTTATTGTTGTGTACCTAACCAGCGTTCGTAGTAGCTCCTGGGTATTTGATACCAGTGCGGTTGCTCATATTTGTAACTCAAAACAGGAGCTGCGGAATAAGCGGAGACTAGCGAAGGACGAGGTGATGATGCACGTCGGAAATGGTTCCAAGGTCGATGTGATCGTTGTCGGCACGCTACCTCTACATTTACCTACGGGATTAGTTTTAGATCCCAATAATTGTTATTTAGTACCAGCTTTGAGTATGAACATTGTATTTGGATCTCGTTTAATGCGAGATGGCTACTCATTTAAATCTGAGAATAATGGTTGTTCTATTTATATGAGAGACATGTTTTATGGTCATGCCCCGCCGGTGTAACATACCAAATTTTCAATTTGGAATGTTATACATAGGTCATTCTTGCATATCATATTTTATTGCAATTTCGTTCCGCAATCCTCGAAACCCTAAGCAACTCAAGGACCCTCAGAGAGAGTTGGGGATTTTCCGTTTTTCATATTTGATTTTTATCGAATAATTAAGCGAGGATTTTGATTTTAATTATTTCTCTCCGGAAAATATTTCATATTAAAAGTATATGAGAGGAGATAATATGACTTCTCCAAAATAATTGAAATATTGGAGGAAAAATATTAAAATCATTTATTTGATTTTATTTGGATTTTATTTGCATTAGAAAAACTGCACGTTTTCAAAAATTGCATTTTAGGGCCAAGAAAATGTTCATCTCGTCCTAAATATTTTATTTAAGCGGTGAAAATTTGTTTTGGCATTTTCATATTTTTATTTTATTTTCTAGGATTTTATTTCTGTCGGTGAAATTATTTTTTTTAAGTTCCAGCCGACTGGGCCGAAACCCAGCCGGGCCGCCGGCCCAACCGCCCGCGCCGCCGCCTTCCTCGCGCGCGTGCCGCCGCTGCCAACTCGGACGAGGAGTCCAAGCCGGACTCCACCGCCGCTGCCTTGGCCCCTCCCACAAGCCGCCCCACCCCCTTTATATACACGTCGCCCGAGCCCCCACCACCACAGCCACCGCCGCCTCGCCGCCACAGCCGCCCCGAGCCGCGCCGCCTCCCGCCGCCGCGGCTTGCCGTCAGCGCCGCCGCCGAGCCCCGCCGCCCCACGAGCCGCAGCCCCGCCGCCCGACCCTGCCTCGCCGGAGCCACCTCGTCGAGGTACCGCGCCGATCCACCGCTGGTTTTTTTAAAACCGTTCAGTTTTTTTAGAAACCCTAGTTCATTTTTTTAGATCGGTTCGCCGGTTTTTTTCTCGGTTCTTCTAATTAGCGGATGTTCGTCCGTACATTCGCTTAAACGAACGGTTTTCACCCGTTAGTTATAGCTAACGAACGCTCGTTCGTTAGTCTGTTCGTCAGGTTTCTTTTATCGGATTTATCTGCGATTATTTCCGATCACGATTTCTGATACGATCTTAGTTTATGTTTTTCTTTTCGCTCATTAGTCGGAATCAGGCGATTCAAGCGCCTAGATCTTCGTCTCGAGACCCTATTTCTGTTTAATCAACTTAAACAAGATTTTGGTACTATACAATTTGACCTTAGTTTAGATTAGTAAACCGATCTTATTTCTTTCGCCGTTTGAGTTTCGTTGCTCCGTTTGATTCGATTCTTTTTGCAAACCGGAGTTCTTAAGTTGAACTTTCTGGTTAACCTCTCTTATTTGAGTTTTGCTTGTGCATCCTTGCTTGTTGCTTATGTATGATATTGTTTGTTTGCGATAGAATTCCCAGAGTGCGAAGCGTGTTACTACGAGTCCCTAGGATTTGTGGATCGTCGGCAAGGCAAGTAACACATTGATCATACTCTTTTCATACCTAGTTTTTATGCATTAGTTCCAATCCTCAAACATTGCATGATTAGGATGTCATTAACTTGTGGGTTGGGAAGTAGTTATTGAGGTAAAACTTATTGCCTTATTACTATCAAACCCTTGGGAGTTACTTCTACGCGTTGCTTATATTGCTATGCTATGCTCGTAGACGTGGTTTGGGTTTGAGTGAAATCCATGACAGATGTGAGATTGTTAATTAATGGTTCAACTTAAGGTGGCAACTTAAATAAACATCTGGGTGGATTGAGGCACCTGGGAACCCAGTGTTGTCTGTTTTTTTGGAAATCCCGGGGTACCCGTGTGATCTTCCTAAGGACCGCCACCCAGGCTCAAAGGGAACTGAGATGATTCATGCTAGAAACTTCCATGTGCAGCCACAAGCTATTATGGGCTCTAGCATAGTTGAGTAAGTTATGCGAAGCTCTTGAAGAGGTGGATCAGCAGCTAGTGGGTTTTGTAGGTTTGGTATGGTCTACCCGGAGTAGAGAGTTAATGTTTCTGAAAGACTATGTCTCGGTCATCCGTTTCTCAAACACCATGTAGTGCGAGAAATTCAACGGAGGCGATCGAGTCTTGTGGGGAAAAGTGCACAAACCTCTGCAGAGTGTACAATCTAATCATGGTTAGCCATGCCCCCAGTTATGGACAGTCTTGAGTATCTAGTACTTGGGTTATCACATGTATCTCATCACTTTTAATTAATATTGTTGGGTTGTTAACTACTTCAATTGGGATTGATATGGGGGTACCTTCTTAATGTTTCAACCACCATGATAGTTAAATTTAAATCTATTCCTTTGTTGTAGGGAAAAATTGGCTTTTCGCAAAAACTATAACCATAGAGCTTTCCACCAGCCAAATATGCATGTAGTGATAGCATTATTCCGTTCATGCTCTACTGTGTTATGTTGCCAGCATATTCCATGTGATGACCCGTTTTCGGGCTGCAACGTATTATGTTGCAGACATTTCAGACGAGGAGTAATGTTCGTTAGGTCGTTGCCGTGCAGCTCAGCTATGCCGTTGGAGTTGATGGACTCACTTTATCTTCCAAGCCTTCCGCTGTTATCGTATTAGATGGCCTTAAGCCATATTATTGTAGTAAGTTCTCTCTTGAGACATTCGATGTAATAAGTGTGTGATTGCTACTCTGTTATAAATCCTTCGAGTACTGTGTGTGTCAGCATTACCGATCCAGGGATGACACTGAAGCACAGAGACTTGACCGTTTGATGTCGGGTCGCTACAAGATGGTATCAGAGCACACGCTGAGTGTAGGACACGACCACTAAGATAAACCATAGGTCACTCTTCTCTACTCATTTCTAACTCCTCTCCATTTTCTACTCTTTAGGATGACGGAGATGAAGAACAAGTTTGCACAACCGGATGAAGACACACCTTTTGGACGCCACTTGAAGGAAGTCACTAGATACTTGAACATTGGAATACCAAGCTTCACCGGGACGTACAGCGCCACCTTACCAGAAGAGGAGCGCTGGATGATTCAAGTACAAGTTCCAGGAAGGACATTCTCGCCAACTTCTAAACCCATAGAATTTTCTTTCGAAGCACCCACCTAGAGTCTAGGCAAGAGCATGGCAGCCCACATTACCCTGGGACGCATTGGAGAAGTCTACAAAAGGGAGCTCAAGGACACTATCTACCAGATATGTGGGCGCCGGGACGAGCAATGGGAAGTAATCAGCACCAAGAAGAATAGATCCATTGCAGCTTTCATCCAAGAGTTAAACCAGCACATTCGACGTCAGGAGAACCAGATGTGCGCGGACATGATGGAATTGAAGAAGGCGAAGACTAGGATCATCGAGCTGGAGGAAGAACTCAAATTTACACGCGATGGATATGAGGAGGAAATTAAAACGCTACTGGAGAAGAATGACGACCTAGTTAAGAAGATCGGAGTATTCATGGGAGGACCAGCACCGGGAGTAGAAGACGATGGTTCCACTTGCCCGGACAACTACATCATCATCGACGACACCGATTCCGATCCTAGTGATCATGACTTTGAAGACGAAGCTGGAGCAGACATCATGGAGTCTTCCACCGATCAAAATTTCTAGATGACCACCATATATTATTAGTATTCCCCCATGTATTTAGTAGTAGTTGAGCACTTTTGCGATAGTTCGAGACCGCTTGTATGCCCTTGCTTGATTGATTGAGTGAAATGATTGTGTTTGTCTCATGTGCATATGTGTAGTGCTTTCTCATTAGACCCCTTTTCTATTCTGATCTCTTCCATCTAAACCCACCAGATGCCTCTGAGACGTGACACCGGTTTTGCTTTCCCACCGGAGCTCACTCAGTTGATCCAGCAGCAGAATGCCTTGATGTAATTGCTAGTTCAGAACCAGGACAATAACAACAACAACAACAACAACCTGCCGCCAGTGGACAACCTTGCCCGTTTTCTAAGGTTACAACCGCCGGTGTTTTCCAGTAGCACCGAGCCTATAGTTGCTGATGATTGGCTACACCGTATTGGAAGGGAGTTGACCACCGTAGGTTGCACAGATGCTGAGAAGGTGCACTTTGCCGCACATCAATTGGATGGACCAGCAGCCTCATGGTGGGAGAATTACACGGCCACTTTTCCCATAGCCAATGTCACTTGGGACCAGTTCCAGCAAGCTTTCCGCACAACCCATGTCTCAACTGGAGTTATGCAGATGAAGAAGCGGGAGTTTTGCAACTTACGCCAAGGGAACCGTACTGTGGCTCAGTACGTGGATGAGTTTAGCAAGTTATCTCGCTATGCCCCTGATGATGTGGCCACAGATGCCGCGAAGCAGGAGAAGTTTATGGAAGGGCTGAATGATGGGATGAGCATGCAGTTGATGGTAGCAACCTTCAATAATTACCAGGAGTTGTAGATAAGGCTCTTATGATTGAAGGGAAGCAGCAGCAGATTGAGAGCCGTAAGAGGAAGTACGGACAAGGGAAGTATAACTCAGGAGCTCAGCAGAAGCCTCGCCTAACCCCGAACTCAGGAGGACTTGTTCATAACCATGGAGGTCACAACCACACTAGAGGAGGATCACATAACCACAATGGTGCTAAGAATGGAAATGGGAACGGAGCTAACAACAATCAGAACCCCTCCAACCCAGCCACACCCGCCAAAAGAGACCTAAGTCAAGTTACTTGCTTTAAGTGCGGGAAGACAGGGCACTATGCCAATTATTGCCCTGAAGGAAGGAATGGAAACGGAAATGGGAGCGCCGGGAAGAAGCCTAATCCATTCAACAAAGGACAAGTGAACCACGTTAACGTGGAGGAGGTTGAAGAGCAGCCGGACACGGTAATAGGTAAGTTTTTGGTTAAGTCATTTACCGCTCTTGTTCTTTTCGATACTGGTGCATCGCATTCATACATATCAAGGGGATTCGTGGATAAGTTTAAACTACCAACCCAAACCCTTAGGACCCCTCTCCTAGTGAGTTCACCTGGAGCAGAGTACATGGCTAGCCGATGGTGCGACCAGATACCCCTAACCATTGGCACACATGTTTTTCCGTCCGACCTAATTATCTTGGAGTCACAAGGATTGGATGTGATATTAGGTATGGACTGGATGTCAAAGTATAGAGGAAGTATTGACTGTGCTAGTAAGTCGATTTATCTCACCACCCCGGAGGGAAAAAGGATTAAGTATGTATCTAGGCATGTTCCTAGGAGGAGCCAAGTGAATGCCCTTACGGGAGTTGTTCAGGAAGAAGTGCCTGTAGTGAAGGATTTCTCGGATGTTTTTCCAGAGGAGTTACCAGGCATGCCACCGGATAGAGACATTGAGTTTTTGATAGAGCTATTGCCAGGTACAGGGCCAATATCCAAGAGACCCTATCAGATGCCCGCAAATGATCTGGAGGAAATTAAGAAACAAATCAAGGAGTTATTGGAGAAAGGTTACATTCGAAGAAGTTCGTCACCTTGGGGAGCCCCAGTACTTTTGGTTGAGAAGAAGGATAAATCCGTAAGGATGGTTGTTGATTATCGAGCTTTGAATGAAGTGACGATTAAGAACAAGTATCCACTGCCGATGATCAGTGATCTGTTTGATCAGCTACAAGGAGCTAAAGTTTTTTTGAAGATCGATCTACGATCGCGATATCATCAGTTGAAAATTTGAGAGAAGGATATACCAAAGACAACGTTCACCACGCGGTATGGATTATATGGGTATACGGTCATGTCATTTGGACCGACTAACGCCCCTGCCTATTTCGTGAGCATGATGAACAAGGTGTTCATGGAGTATTTGGACAAGTTTGTTGTGGTGTTTATTGATGATATTATGGTATACTCAAAGAATGAAGAGGAGCACAAGGAGCATTTACGCTTAGTTCTCGAAAAACTCAGGGAACACCAGTTGTATGCTAAGTTCAGCAAATGCGAGTTTTGGTTGAAGGAAGTCGGATTCCTTGGACATGTTATATCCGGAGACGGTATAGCAGTAGACCCCAGCAAGGTTCAGTCAGTCACTGAATGGTTGGCACCCACTTCAGTTAGCGAGATCTGCGGTTTCCTTGGACTCGCAGGATACTACCGGAGATTCATTGAGAATTTTTCCAAGATTGTGAAGCCAATGACTGAACTATTGAAGAAGGATACTAAGTTTAAATGGACAGAAGATTGCGAGGCAAGTTTCCAGGAGTTGAAGAAACGTTTGACTACAGCCCCAATGCTAACACTGCCAGATATACATAAGGAGTTCCAAGTGTATTGCGACGCCTCTCGCTTAGGACTTGGATGTGTGCTTATGCAGGACAGAAGAGTTGTTTCGTATGCCTCATGACAACTAAAACCTCATGAGTTGAACTATGCCACGCATGATTTGGAGCTAGCAGCCGTAGTGCATCGTTGAAGACTTGGAGACATTACCTTATTGGAAACCGTTGTGATGTGTACACGGATCATAAGAGTTTGAAGTACATCTTCACACAGAAGGAGCTGAACCTTAGGCAGAGGAGATGGTTGGAGCTTATAAAGGATTACGATATGAAGCTACACTATCATCCAGGAAAGGCCAATGTCGTAGCAGACGCCTTGAGCCAGAAGAGTTATGCCAATATCCTTGAAAGTAAGGGATTGCCGAAGGAGTTAGCAGAGGATATCATGGAACTTCGATTGGAGATTGTTCCAAGAGGTTTCGTTGCAACAATGGAGGTTCAGTCTACATTGTGGGCAAGATTCAAGAAGCTCAGAAGGATGACAAAGAGATTGCTGAGATAAAGGAGAAGATGAGCAAAGGAAAGGCCAAAGGTTTTCGTGAGGACGAGCACAATATCTTATGGTTTGAGGACCGAGTTTATGTGCCCAATAACCCAGAGATCAGAAAGTTAATACTTCAGGAGGCTCATGACTCACCATACTCGATACACCCCGGAAACACCAAGATGTATTTGGATTTGAAGGAACGTTTCTGGTGGACTGGTATGAAGAAGGATATTGCCGAGTATGTAGTCGTATGTGATGTATGTCAGAGAGTAAAGGCAGAGCATCAGAAGCCAGTAGGACTGTTACAGCCTATGCCGATACCCGAATGGAAGTGGGATAAACTTGGCATGGACTTTATCACCGGATTGCCCAGAACCAAAGCAGGATATGATTCTATATGGGTAGTAGTTGATCGCTTGACCAAAGTGGCTCACTTTATTCCAGTGAAAACCACCTATACAAGTGCGAAGTTAGCCAAGATATATATGTCCAGGATCGTATGTCTGCATGGAGTTCCGAGGACCATTGTATCAGATAGAGGAACACAGTGTACTTCAAAGTTTTGGCATCAGTTACACTAGACTTTGGGAACAAGATTGGAGTTCAGTACATCGTTTCACCCGCAGACAGATGGACAGACTGAGAGAGTCAATCAGATTTTGGAGGACATGTTGAGAGCCTGTGCGCTAGATTATGGATCTAGCTGGGATGACAATTTGCCTTACGCAGAGTTCTCATACAACAATAGCTACCAAGCCAGTTTGAAGATGGCACCGTTTGAAGCCCTATATGGACGCAGGTGCAGAACGCCGTTGATGTGGGATGAGGTAGGAGACCGGCAGTTGTTTGGACCAGACTTGATCAAGGAGTCTGAGGAGAAGGTTAAACTGATTCGTGATAGACAAAAGATTGCTCAGTCCAGGCAGAAGAGTTAAGCAGACTCGAAACGCAAGGAGGTAACCTATGAAATTGTAGATAGAGCATATCTGCGAGTATCCCTCTTGCGAGGAGTGAAACGTTTTGGAGTTAAGGGAAAGTTAGCCCCAAGATTTGTAGGACTGTATCGTGTTTTGGAACGGATGGGAGAAGTTGCCTACAAGTTGGAATTACCCGAGGGATTGTCAGGAGTTCACGATGAATTTCACGTTGCACAGCTGAAGAAGTGTCATGCTGAGATGGCCGATATACCGTTAAGAGATACAGTACCCTTGGAGGCGATTCAGTTGGACAATGATTTGACTTATGAGGAGAAGCCAGTTAAGATTCTTGAGTTTGCCAGCCGAGTCACCCGCAGCAAGGTTATTAAGTTTTGCAAAGTTCAGTGGAGCCACCATACCGAGGATGAAGCCACCTGGGAACGAGAGGATGATCTCCGCAAAGACCACCCACACCTATTTTCTAGCCAACCCGAATCTCGAGGGCGAGATTCATCTTAAGGGGGGTAGGTTTGTAACATCCCAAATTTTCAATTTGAAATGTTATACATAGGTCATTCTTGCATATCATATTTTATTGCAATTTCATTCCGCAATCCTTGAAACCCTAAGCAACTCAAGGACCCTCGGAGAGAGTTGGGGATTTCCCGGTTTTCATATTTGATTTTTATCGAATAATGAAGCGAGGATTTTGATTTTAATTATTTCTCTCCAAAAAATATTTCATATTAAAAGTACATGAGAGGAGATAATATGACTTCTCCAAAATAATTGAAATATTGGAGGAAAAATATTAAAATCATTTATTTGATTTTATTTGGATTTTATTTGCATTAGAAAAATTGCACTTTTTCAAAAATTGCATTTTAGGGCCAAGAAAATGTTCATCTCGTCCTAAATATTTTATTTAGGCGGTGAAAATTTGTTTTGGCATTTTTAGATTTTTATTTTATTTTCTAGGATTTTATTTCTGTCGGCGAAGTTGTTTTTTTTAAGTTCCAGCCGACTGGGCCGAAACCCAGCCGGGCCGCCGGCCCAACCGCCCACGCCGCCGCCTTCCTCGCGCGCGCGCCGCCGCCACCGACTCGGACGAGGAGTCCGAGCCAGACTCCACCGTCGCCGCCTTGGCCCCTCCCCCAAGCCGTCCTGCCCTGCCCCTTTGTATAAGCGCCGCCCGAGCCCCCCCACCACAACCACCGCCGCCTCGCCGCCACAGCCGCCCCGAGCCGCGCCGCCTCCCGTCGCCCGCGCCTCGCCGCCGCCGCTGCAGCGCCGCCGCCGTCGCTTGCCGCCAGCGCCGCCGCCGAGCCCCGCCGCCCCGCGAGCCGCCGCCTGACCCTGCCTCGCCGGAGCCACCTCGTCGAGGTACCGCGCTGATCTGCCGCCGGTATTATTAAAAATTGTTCGGTTTTTTTAGAAACCCTAGTTCATTTTTTAGATCGGTTCACCGGTTTTTTCTCGGTTCTTATTATTAGCGGATGTTCGTCCGTACGTTCGTTTAAACGAATGGTTTTCGCTCGTTAGTTACAGCTAACGAACGCTTGTTTGTTAGTCTGTTCGTCAGGTTTCTTTTATCGGATTTATCTATGATTATTTTCGATCGCGATTTGTGATCCGATCTTAGTTTCTGTTTTTCTTTTCGCTCGTTAGTCAGAATCAGGCAATTCAAGCGCCTAGATCTTTGTCTCGAGACCCTCTTTCTGTTTAATTAACTTAAACAAGATTTTGGTACTATACAATTTGACCTTAGTTCAGATTAGTAAATGGATCTTGTTTCTTTCGCCGTTTGAGTTTCGTTGCTTCGTTTGATTCGATTCTTTTTGCAAACCAGAGTTCTTAAGTTGAACTTTCTGGTCAACCTCTCTTATTTGAGTTTTGCTTGTGCATCCTTGCTTGTTGCTTATGTATGCTATTGTTTGTTTGCAATAGAATTCCCAGAGTGCGAAGCGTGTTACTACGAGTCCCTAGGATTCGCGGATCGTCAGCAAGGCAAGTAACACATTGATCATACTCTTTTCATACCCAATTTTTATGCATTAGTTCCAATCCTCAAACATTGCATGATTAGGATGTCATTAACTTGTGGGTTGGGAAGTAGTTATTGAGGTAGAACCTATTGCCCTGTTACTATCAAACCCTTGGGAGTTACTTCTACGCGTTGCTTATATTGCTATGCTATGCTCGTAGACGTGGTTTGGGTTTGAGTGAAATCCATGACAGATGTGAGATTGTTAATTAATGGTTCAACTTAAGGTGGCAACTTAAATAAACATCTGGGTGGATTGAGGCATCTGGGAAACCCAGTGTTGTCTGTTTTTTGGAAATCCCGGGGTACCCGTGTGATCTTCCTAAGGACCGCCACCCAGGCTCAAAGGGAACTGAGATGATTCATGCTAGAAACTTCCGTGTGCAGCCACAAGCTATTATGGGCTCTAGCATAGTTGAGTAAGTTATGCGAAGCTCTTGAAGAGGTGGATCAGCAGCTAGTGGGTTTTGTAGGTTTGGTATGGTCTACCCGGAGTAGAGAGTTAATGTTTCTGAAAGACTATGTCTCGGTCATCCGTTTCTCAAACACCATGTAGTGCGAGAAATTCAACGGAGGCGATCGAGTCTTGTGGGGAAAAGTGCACAAACCTCTGCAGAGTGTACAATCTAATCATGGTTAGCCGTGCCCCCAGTTATGGACAGTCTTGAGTATCTAGTACTTGGGTTATCACATGTATCTCATCACTTTTAATTAATATTGTTGGGTTGTTAACTACTTCAATTGGGATTGATATGGGGGTACCTTCTTAATGTTTCAACCACCATGATAGTTAAATTTAAATCTATTCCTTTGTTGTAGGGAAAAATTGGCTTTTCGCAAAAACTATAACCATAGAGCTTTCCACCAGCCAAATATGCATGTAGTGATAGCATTATTCCGTTCATGCTCTACTGTGTTATGTTGCCAGCATATTCCATGTGATGACCCGTTTTCGGGCTGCAACGTATTATGTTGCAGACATTTCAGACGAGGAGTAATGTTCGTTAGGTCGTTGCCGTGTAGCTCAGCTATGCCGTTGGAGTTGATGGACTCACTTTATCTTCCAAGCCTTCCGCTGTTATCGTATTAGATGGCCTTAAGCCATATTATTGTAGTAAGTTCTCTCTTGAGACATTCGATGTAATAAGTGTGTGATTGCTACTCTGTTATAAATCCTTCGAGTACTGTGTGTGTCAGCATTACCGATCCAGGGATGACACTGAAGCACAGAGACTTGACCGTTTGAGGTCGGGTCGCTACAGCTGGTCAATGGTTTATTCTTATTTAATCTCGAACGTGATGTTACACATATTCATAGTGTGAATGCCAAAAGATGTAAGGTTGATAATGATAGTCCCACATACTTGTGGCACTGCCGCGTTGATCACATCGGTGTCAAATGCATGAAGAAACTCCATGCAGATGGACTTTTGGAGTCTCTTGATTATGAATCATTTGACACGTGCGAACCATGCCTCATGGAAAAAATGACCAAGACTCCGTTCTCCGGAACAATGGAGCAAGCAACAACCTTATTGGAAATTATACATACTGATGTGTGCGGTCCAATGAGCGTTGAGGCTCGCGGTGGTTATCGCTATGCTCTCACCCTCACGGATGACTTAAGTAGATATGGGTATGTCTACTTAATGAAACACAAGTCTGAGACCTTTGAAAAGTTCAAGGAATTTCAGAGTGAGGTTGAGAATCAATGTGACAGGAAAATCAAGTTCTTACGATCAGATCGTTGGGGAGAATATTTGAGCCACGAATTTGGCACACACTTAAGGAAATGTGGAATTGTTTCGCAACTCACGCCGCCTGGAACACCTCAGCATAATGGTGTGTCCGAACGTCGTAACCGCACTCTATTGGATATGGTGCAATCTATGATGTCTCTTACCGATCTACCGCTATCATTTTGGGGTTATGCTATAGAGACTGCCGCATTCACTTTAAATAGGGCTCCGTCGAAATCCATTGAGACGACACCGTATGAATTGTGGTTTGGGAAGAAACCTAAGCTGCCGTTTCTGAAAGTTTGCGGATGCGATTCTTATGTCAAGAAACTTCAACCTGAAAAGCTCGAACCCAAATCGAAAAAATGTGTCTTCATAGGATAACCTAAGGAAACTATTGGGTATACCTTCTACCTCAGATCCGAAGGCAAGATCTTTGTTTCCAAGAATGGATCCTTTCTAGAGAAAGAGTTTCTCTCGAAAGAAGTAAGTGGGAGGAAAGTAGAACTTGATGAAGTATTGCCTCTTGAACCGGAGAGTAGCGCAGCTCAAGAAAATGTTTCTGTGGTGCCTGCACCGACTAGAGAGGAAGTTAATGATGATGATCATGAAACTTCAGATCAAGTTGCTACTGAACTTCGTAGGTCCACAAGGACACGTTCCGCACCAGAGTGGCACGGCAACCCTGTCCTGGAAATCATGTTGTTAGACAATGGTGAACCTTCAAACTATGAAGAAGCAATGGCGGGCCCGGATTCTGACAAATGGCTTGAAGCCATGAAATCCGAGATAGGATCCATGTATGAAAACGAAGTATGGACTTTGACTGACTTGCCTGATGATCAGCGAGCCATAGAAAATAAATGGATCTTTAAGAAGAAGACAGACGCGGATGGTAATGTAACCATCTATAAGGCTCGGCTTGTCGCTAAGGGTTATCGACAAGTTCAAGGGGTTGACTACGATGAGACTTTATCACCCGTAGCGAAGCTGAAGTCCGTCCGAATCATGTTAGCATTTGCCGCATTCTATGATTATGAGATATGGCAAATGGACGTCAAAATGACATTCCTTAATGGTTTCCTTAAGGAAGAACTGTATATGATGCAGCCAGAAGGTTTTGTCGATCCTAATAATGCTAACAAGGTGTGCAAGCTCCAATGCTCAATCTATGGGCTGGTGCAAGCATCTCGGAGTTGGAACATTCGATTTGATGAGATGATCAAAGCATTTGGGTTTACGCAGACTTATGGAGAAGCCTGTGTTTACAAGAAAGTGAGTGGGAGCTCTGTAGCATTTCTCATATTATATGTGGATGACATACTATTGATGGGAAATGATATAGAATTCTTGGAAAGCATAAAGGCCTAATTGAATAAGTGTTTTTCAATGAAGGACCTTGGAGAAGCTGCTTATATATTAGGCATCAAGATCTATAGAGATAGATTGAGACGCCTCATTGGTCTTTCACAAAGCACGTACCTTGACAAGATATTGAAGAAGTTCAATATGGATCAGTCCAAGAAGGGGTTCTTGCCTGTATTGCAAGGTGTGAGATTGAGCACGGCTCAATGCCCGACCATGGCAGAAGATAGAGAAAAGATGAGTGTCATCCCCTATGCCTCGGCCATAGGGTCTACTATGTATGCCATGCTGTGTACCAGACCTGATGTAAACCTTGTCGTAAGTTTGGTAGGAAGGTACCAAAGTAATCCCGGCATGGAACACTGGACAGCGGTCAAGAATATCCTGAAGTACCTGAAAAGGACTAAGGATATGTTTCTCATTTATGGAGGTGACGAAGAGCTCGTCGTAAAGGGTTACGTCGATGCTAGCTTTGACACAGATCTGGATGACTCCAAGTCACAAACCGGATACGTGTATATTTTGAATGGTGGGGCAGTCAGCTAGTGCAGTTGCAAGCAAAGCATCGTGGCGGGATCTACATGTGAAGCGGAGTACATTGCAGCCTCGGAGGCAGCACATGAAGCAATCTGGATGAAGGAGTTCATTATCGACCTAGGAGTTATTCCTAATGCGTCAGGCCCGATGACTCTCTTCTGTGACAACACTGGAGCCATTGCCCTTGCCAAGGAGCCCAGGTTTCACAAGAAGACCAGGCATATCAAGCGTCGCTTCAACTCCATTCGTGAAAATGTTCAAGATGGAGACATAGAGATTTGTAAAGTGCATACGGACCTGAATGTCGCAGATCCGTTGACTAAACCTCTTCCACGAGCAAAACATGATCAACACCAGAACTCTATGGGTGTTCGATTCATCAGAATGTAACTAGAATATTGACTCTAGTGCAAGTGGGAGACTGTTGGAAATATGCCCTAGAGGCAATAATAAAATGGTTATTATTATATTTCCTTGTTCATGATAATTGTCTATTGTTCATGCTATAATTGTGTTATCCAGAAATCGTAATACATGTGTGAATACATAGACCACAACATGTCCCTAGTGAGCCTCTAGTTGACTAGCTCGTTGATCAATAGATGGTTACGGTTTCCTGACCATGGACATTGGATGTCGTTGATAACGGGATCACATCATTAGGAGAATGATGTGATGGACAAGGCCCAATCCTAAGCCTAGCACAAGATCGTGTAGTTCGTATGCTAAAGCTTTTCTAATGCCAAGTATCTTTTCCTTAGACCATGAGATTGTGCAACTCCCGGATACCGTAGGAATGCTTTGGGTGTGCCAAACGTCACAACGTAACTGGGTGTCTATAAAGGTGCACTATGGGTATCTTCGAAAGTATTTGTTGGGTTGGCACGAATTGAGACTGGGATTTGTCACTCCATATGATGGAGAGGTATCTCTGGGCCCACTCGGTAAGACATCATCGTAATGAGATCAATGTGACTAAGGGGTTGGTCACGTGATGATGTGTTACAGAATGAGTAAAGAGACTTGCCGTACGAGATTGAACAAGGTATCGGTATACCGACAATCGAATCTCGGGCAAGTGCTATACTGGTAGACAAAGGGAATCGTATACGGGATTGATTGAATCCTTGACATGTGGGAGCCAACATGGGTATCCAGATCCCGCTGTTGGTTATTGGCTGGAGAGATGTCTCGGTCATGTCTGCATAGTTCCCGAACCTGTAGGGTCTACACACTTAAGGTTCGGTGACGCTAGAGTTATAATGGGAATTGTATGTGGTTACCGAAACTTGTTCAGAGTCCCGTATGAGATCCCGGACGTCACGGGGAGTTCCGGAATGGTCCGGAGGTGAAGATTTATATATGGGAAGTCCAGTTTCAGTCACCGGAAAGGTTTCGGGGTTTATCGGTATTGTACCGGGACCACAGAAGGGGTTCCGGGGGTCCACCGGGAGGGTCCATGAGGGAGTCCTGGATTAGGGGGCGTTCAGATAGCCGGACTATACCTTCAGCCGGACTCCTGGACTATGAAGATACAAGATTGAAGACTTTGTCCTGTGTCCAGGAGGGACCTTCCTTGGCGTGGAAGGCAAGCTTGGCGATACGGATATGTAGATCTCCTACCATTGTAACCGACTCTAACTAACCCTAACCCTATCCGGTGTCTATATAAACCAGAGGATTTTAGTCCGTAGGACAACATACACATCAACAATCATACCATAGGCTAGCTTCTAGGGTTTAGCCTCTTCGATCTCGTGGTAGATCTACTCTTGTACTACCCATATCATCAATATTAATCAAGCAGGACGTAGGGTTTTACCTCCATCGAGAGGGCCCGAACCTGGGTAAAACTTCGTGTCCCTTGCCTCCTGTTACCATCTGGCCTAGACGCACAGTTCGGGACCCCCTACCCGAGATCCGCCGGTTTTGACACCGACATTGGTGCTTTCATTGAGAGTTCCTCTGTGTCGTCGCCATCAGGCTCGATGGCTCCTATGATCATCAATAGCGATGCAGTCCAGGGTGAGACCTTCCTCCCCGGACAGATCTTCGTTTTCGGCGGCTTCGCACTGTGGGCCAATTCACTTGGCCGTCTAGAGCAGATCGAAAGCTACGCCCCCGGCCGTCAGGTCAGATTTGGAAGTTTAAACTACACGGCTGACATCCGCGGGGACTTGATCTTCGACGGATTCGAGCCACTGCCGAGCGCGCCGCACTGTCACGACGAGCATGATCTAGCTCTGCCGCCGAACAGTGCCCTGGAGGCCGCACCCGCATCGGCTTCGACTCTTAATTCGGAGCCAACCGCGCTGATCGAGGATGGGTGGTTGGACGCCGCCTCGGGGGCTGCGATCCCAACGGCGATTGAGCCGAACACCAGCCCCGCACTCCGCGAGACTCATGATTCCAAGGAGTCGGACTCCTCTCCGGACTCCGAACCTTTCGCGCCTCTGCCAATCGAATCCGATTGGGCGCCGATCATGGAGTTTACTGCCGCAGACATCTTTCAGCACTCGCCCTTTGGTGATATTATAAAATCACTAAAGTCTGTCTCTTTATCAGGAGAGCCCTGGCCGGACTACGGTCAGCGATATTGGGATGCGGACGATGAAGAAATTCAAAGCCCACCCACCACCCACTTTGTAGCCACTGTCGGCGATTTAACCGACATGCTCGACTTCGACTCCGAAGACATCGACGGTATGGACGCCGATGAAGGAGATGATGAAGAACCAGTGCCTATTGGGCCCTAGAACGCCACCTCGTCATATGACGTATACATGGTGGACGCACCAAAAGATGACGACGAGGAGCGGAAGGAAGCACCAAAGGCTTGTTCCCTCGAAAAGCAGTCAAAGCGGCGACGCAAGCGCCACCCCAAATCCCGCCTCGACAGAAATAGCGATCACACAGACCCAGCGCTGGAGCAGGGCGAACCACTGCCGGACGACGGCAATCCGGATAATCAAACAGAACAAACAAACCCTATCAAGGATAATGGTCTGGACGACATAACGCCGGACAAACACCCGGAGCAACAGACTGCCCGTAAAAGTCTTGTTGCCACCGCGAGGAGCCTGAAAAAGTAGAAACAAAGGCTCAAGGCCACGCAAGACACACTCCAATTTAGATGGAGTGAAATACTCAGCACTGCAGCAAGGTACGGCGACAAAGGCCCCTCCAAAAGCTACCCAAAGCGGAAGCTGCTACCCGAATTCGATGAGGAGGCCTCAGAACCCCCACAACCAAATATCAAAGCAGCCACCTGTCCGGATAGACGACCCCTCTACCAACACAGAGCGGCATACAACGCCGCTCACAATACAATACGCAACCCATGCGAGGGCTCGCACCCAAAGGACGGCGCAACCAGATCCATCTATGGACCACGCAAGCACGCCCCAGCATACAATGCAACACAACAAGCATCTGAACAACGCGGTACACCCAGCTACAGGGGTGCTGCACACCCCCTATGTTTCACCGATGAGGTGCTGGACCATGAATTTCCAGAGGGATTCAAGCCCGTAAACATAGAGGCATACGACGGAACAACAGACCCCGGGGTCTGGATTGAGGACTACATCCTTCATATCCATATGGCTCGAGGAGATGATCTCCACGCCATCAAGTACCTACCCCTGAAACTCAAAGGGCCAACTCGTCACTGGCTCAAAGGCCTCCCCGAAAGCTCCATTGGAAGTTGGGAAGAGCTCGAAGACGCTTTTCGGGCAAATTTTCAAGGGACATATGTCCGACCTCCGGATGCGGACGATTTGAGTCATATAACTCAACAGCCCGGAGAGTCAGCCCGAAAGCTTTGGAACAGGTTTCTTATTAAAAAGAACCAGATTGTCAACTGTCCGGACGCCGAAGCCTTAGCAGCTTTC